>NW_012103131.1:2353872-2358771 GCF_000951045.1 Mandrillus leucophaeus | reverse complement strand
AGCAGCAGATACATTTTTTAAAGTTAAATATCATAAAAAGGGCAAAAGATATGAATAAACACCTCATCAAAGACTGTATGTGGATAGAAAATAAGCATATGAAAAGGTGCTCAACATCATTCATTAGAGAATTACAAATCAGAATAACAATGAGGACCAGGAGTGGTGGCTCACGCCTATAATCCCAGCACTTCGGGAGGCTAAGGTGGCTGAATCATTTGAGCTCAGGAGTTTAAGACCAACCTGAACAACATGGTGGAACCCTGTCTCTGCTAAAAATACAAAAAATTATCCAGGCATGGTGGCCCATACCTGTAGTTCCAGCTACTCAGGAGACTGAGGCGGGAGCATCACCTGAGCCCAGGGAGGTCAGGCTGCAGTGAGCAATGATCATGCCACTGCGCTCCAGCCTGGGTGACAGAATGAGACTGTGTCTCAAAAAGCGAAACAAAACAAAAAACCAGTGAGACACCACCATACACTTATTAGAATGGCTAAAATCCAAAACACTGACAATGCCAGATACTGGCAAGGATGTGAAACGAGAGTTCTCATTCTGCCCAGCGCGGTGGCTCACGCCTGTAATCCCAGCACTTTGGGAGGCTGAGGCAGGCGGATCATGAGGTCAGGAGATCGAGATCATCCTGACTAACATGGTGAAACCCCATCTCTACTAAAAACACAAAATATTAGCTGGGTGTGGTGGCGGGCGCCTGTAGTCCCAACTACTCAGGAGGCTGAGGCAGGAGAATCATTTAAACCCGGGAGGCAGAGGTTGCAGTGAGCCGAAATTGGACCACTGCATTCCAGTCTGGGCGACAGAGCGAGTCTCCATCTTCAAAAAAAAAAAAAAAAGAACTCTCATTCATTGTTGGTGAGAATATAAAATGGTACCACCTCATTGGAAGACAGTTTGGCAGTTTCTTACAAAGCTAACCATACTTTTACCATACAATCCAGCAAGCACACATTTATCCAAGTAAGTTAAAGATTTATGTCTACACAAAAACCTGCAGATGGATGTTTATATCAGCTTCATTCATAATTGCCACATTGGAAGCAAACAAGATGACCTTCAATGGATGGATAAGTAAACTGTGGTACATCCAGACAATGGAATAGTATTCAGCCCTAAAAAGGAAATGAGTTGTCAAGCCATGAAAAGACCTGAACTTCAATACATATTGCTAAGTGAAAGAAGCCAACTGAAAGGCTACATGATGTATGATTCCACCTATACAACATTCTGGAAAAGGCAAAACCACGGAGACAGTGAAAAGATCACTGGTTTCCAGGTGTTAGGGAGAAGAAGGTTGATTCAGGCCAAGTCCCAGCTTTGTTGACAGGGACTGGTCCCCAGACCAGGAGCTATAGTGTCTTCTGGAATCCTGAGGCCTCAGCCTCCCACCTGGGAGAGGGATCCAGGAGTGTATTTGGCTGCGCAGGAGCCTCTTAAGTCAGCATTAGGAGCCATGAGGCAGCTGGGACCCTGATGGGCATGCACTAGTGACTGGGCAGGCAGGATTCCAACCTGAGCCCTTCTGCTGTGCATCTTGGGCAAACCCTTAACCTCTCTAAGCCTCATCTGTAGAGTGGAGGCTTTTTTTTAATTATTGAGGTAAAAATTACCAACAGTAAAATGCATATGCTTTGTAGTACAATTCAATTAGTTTTGACAAAGTATAACCAAGCCCAAATCAAGATCTAGAGCATTCCATCACTCCACTGAATTATCTCAGACAAGTCCCTGTCTCTCCATCCACTAGGCACTAATCATCTGTCACCAGAGATTAATTTTGCCTTCTTGGACTTCCTACAAATGGAATCATATGATATGTATTCTCCTGTGTGTTGCTTCCATGTAATGTTTCTGAGATTCGTCCATATCATTGCACGTATCAGTACTTCATTCCTTGTTTTACACTTAAAAAAATTTTTTTTTTACAAATGGGATCTCACTCTGTTGTCCAGGCTGGAGTCCAGTGGCACAATCATAGCTCACTGTAGCCTTGAACTCCTGGGCTCCAGTGATTCTCCCACCTCAGCCTCCTGAGTAGCTGGGACTACAGGCCCATGCCACCATGCCCCACTAATTTTTTAATTTTTCGTAGAAATAGGGTCTCCCTGTATTGCCCAGGCTGCTCTTGAGTTCCTGAGCTCAAATGATCTGCCCACGTCAGCTTCCCATGAAAGGGCCAGCCACTGCGCCTGGCCCTTTCATTCATTTTAATTCATATCCATCATTGCGTGTGCAGTGGCACGATGTCAGCTCACTGCAACCTCCGGCTCCCAGGTTCAAGCAATTCTCCTGTCTCAGCCTCCCCAGTAGCTGGGACTACAGGTGCACGCCACCACACCCGGGTAATTTTTTGTATCTTTAGTAGAGACAGGATTTCTTCATGTTGGCCAGGCTGGTCTTGAACTCCTGACCTCTAGTGATCCACCCACCTCCGCCTCCAAAAGTGCTGGGATTACAGACGTGAGCCACCCTGCCCGGCCCCATTTCTTTGTCACTTTGCCTGTCTACGGGCAGGTGGGTGGTTTCCAGTTGGTGGTGATTATGATAAAGGTGCTAAGAACATTTTTGTATAACTTTTTGTAGACAGGTGTTTCCACTTATATTGGGTAACTATTTATGCGATGGCCACAGAAGCACACCAGTCGTGTCTCCCTCACGAGAACCTGCCCCACTGGGGGCCCAGGTGGTTAACAGCCAACACTGCCCCTTGGGATGCACTTCTCTTAGCCCCTCCCCGCCCATGACTGGGGATGGTGGGAGCTAGTTCTGGCCCATTCCTGCAGGACACAGGACTCCCCACTGGGCTCTGGGCCTCCCCATCAGCCTGGCCGAGACTTTCTCAGAGCTGCACTGAGACCTAAGTCTCACTCTTTTTTTTTTCTTTTCTTTGTTTCTTTCTTTCTTTCTTTCCTCTTTTTTTGAGACAGAGTCTTCTCTGTCACCCAGACTGAAGAACAGTGGCACGATCTTGGCTCACTGCAACCTCCACCTCCCCAATTTAAGAGATTCTCTTGTCTCAGCCTCCCAAGTTGCCGGGACTACAGGCATCCACCACCACACTTAGCTAATTTTTTGTATTTTTGGTAGAGATGGGGTTTCACCATGTTGGCCAGGCTGGTCTCAAACTCCTGACCTCAAGTGATCTGCCTGCCTTGGCCTCCCAAAGGGCTGGGATTACAGGTATGAGCCACTGCGCCCGGCCTCTTTCTTTTTTTCAAAACAGAGTCTCCCTGTGTTGTCCAGGCTGGGGTGCAGCGGCATGATCTCAGCTCACTGCAACCTCTGCCCGCCAGGTTCAAGCAATCCCTGTGCCTCAGCCACTCAAGAGTATCTGGGATTACAGGTGTCTACAATCGTGTCCAGCTAATTTGTGTATTTTTAGTAGAGAGGGGGTTTCACCATGTTGGTCAGGCTGGTCTCCATCTCCTGGGACCTGGGACTCTTTCTATCCAAACCTCCTTCCTTACCGCTCCTTGCACAGAGGTGAGACCTGTATTACCACCCGAAGGTCCTCCCTGCTCCTCCTGCTTCCCCTCCTTGTCCTTCCCCCATAGGAAAAAACGTGTCTAATCCTGTCCTGGTGTCTTCTTGGAAGACTCACACTGACACCACCAGGGGTGAAATGATGGGCTCATGCGTGGCCCACATTTTGGGAAGGACAAGCCAGTGAGGTGGAGAGTAGGAAGCACCCTGCATGGAGCCAGCCCCCGACATGGCGTGGTCAGCTGGGATTCTTGTCTGACAGTGGAGGAGGTGGGTCTGCAATGCTACTTTGCAAGCTGGAGCTGGAGAGGAGGTCCTCTCTTGCCCACCCAATGCTTCAGGCAGGAAGGTACAGGAAACCCCAGACACATGGGCAGCCCTCAGGTTCTCCTGGCCCCAGAACAGCAGTTTCATAGCAGGAAAGGGCCTCAGAGGAGTCTCTGGAACATGGGAAACTGAGCCCAGAGTGATGGTGCTGTGCTTGAGGTCGGCAGGCACTCAAGCCCATGGGTGCCTCAATGACTTCGACTGACATAGGGACAGAAATAACACCCCCATGGCATTGCCGGCCTGAGTTTAAGGAGGCCCTGCAGGTGTGTGCACTCTCCTAGCTGCATTCAGCTCCCTGCCATACCCAACCTGCCTACCCAATGCACCACCCCCATTCACCAGTCTGTGGCTGTAAAGACTCAGGTGAGGCCTGGCATGGTGGCTCATGCCTGTAATCCCAGCACTTTGGGAGGCCGAGGTGGGTGAATCACCCGAGGTCAGGAGTTGGAGACCAGCCTGGCCAACATGGTGAAACCCCGTCTCTACTAAAAACATAAAAACTAGCCACGCATGGTGGTAGGCTCCTGTAATTCCAGCTACCTGGGAGGCTGAGGCAGAAGAATCACTTGAACCTGGGAGGCAGAGGTTACAGTGAGCCAAAATCACGCCACTGCACTCCAGCCTGGGCAACAGAGTGAAACTCTGTCTCAAGAAAGGAAAGAAAGAAAGAGAGAAAGAGAGAGAGAAAGAGAGAAAAAGAGAGAGAGAGAAAGTGAAAGAGAGAGAGAAAGAGAGAGAGAAGGAAGGAAAGACTCAGGTGAGCCATTCCCTAACAGGCAGGTGAAGGTGCAGGCCACCATCTGCTGCCAGCAAGGCTCTGAGATTCTCCGAGCTGCCACAGGGGAAAGCTGAAGGGGCTTCCGGAGGAAAGTTAGGGTCAGAGGCATTCGCTTTCAAGACTGAAGCAATTGCAAGAGTGTGGCAGGCAAGGGGGCAAGGTCTGAGGGTATTCAGTGGGAGAAAGTGGGAGAATCAAAAAGAAAAAAAAAACGGAGGGAGGAAAAGAAGGAAGGGAAGAAGAAAGGAGGGAAGGAAAAGGGTGGAAGGGAGGACGTTAAAAATAGACA
>NW_012103131.1:2344453-2352420 GCF_000951045.1 Mandrillus leucophaeus | reverse complement strand
TTTTTAGTAGAGACGGGGTTTCACCGTGTTAGCCAGGATGGTCTTGATCTCCTGACCTTGTGATCTGCCCGCCTCAGCCTCTCAAAGTGCTGGGATTACAGGCATGAGCCACTGCGCCCAGCAAACTGATGGTTCTTAAAGATAACTGGTGCTCATTTTCATCATTACCCACCTCGAAGTGATCATCTTTGTTGGCCTTAAGTTCACAACTGAAAAGATAGATCTGGGGCCTCAGGGGACTCATGTCCATGTCCATGTCCATCGAATTTTCCATCGGGTGGCGGCGTGCACTTAGGTGGCAGAGAAGGCGGACGGAAGTAAACAACCACTGCTCAAGAGAACAGCTGCGCAGGATGGAGTCACACCAGCTTTCTTTTTATTTATTTATTTATTTTTTTTTTTGAGACAGGGTCTGGTTCTGTCACCCAGGCTGGAGTGCAGTGACATGATCTTGGCTTACTGCAAACTCTGCCTCCCAGGTTCAAGCAATTCTCATGCCTCAGCCTTCCAAATAACTGGAATTATAGGTGTGCACCACCACGCCTGGCTAATTTTTGTATTTTTAGTAGAGGCAGCATTTCACCAAGTTGGTCAGGCTGGTCTCAAACTCCTAGCCTAAAGTGATCTACCCACCTTATTAGGCAGGCAGATCAGGTCCTGCTGGCTGGCCTTTGAAGTCCTGCTTTTAACTTAGCCCCATGGCTGGGATGGGGCCAAGTGAGGAGACCTCATGAGGCTAAACTATCAATTCCCTGAAATGACAGTTCTCTTATCAATGGATCCTCCCCCTGGCTGCGCTTCAGAATCCCTGGGGAGCTTTAGCAAATACCACGGCCAGGGCCCACCCCCCAGGGCTTCTGGAGCAGGGCTGGGGCCAGTGCTAGGGTTCAAGAGCTCTGCAGGTGATTTTAATGAGCAGCCAGGGTTGAGATGGCCTCAGTGTGGCTGGCACATGGGAGGAGGTTGGCCAAGCCCACCGGAAGGATCCAGAGCAAAAACGTAGCTGAGTGACAACTACCTGACCAAGAGGCAGAAGATGGCAGCCACAGGTCCATGTCTACAGACACGCTGATGTGCCCGGAGTCTTGCCTCTGACGCTTCCCATCCACACAGTGGGCACCTTCCGGAGCAATCTCTTCCAGGGTCATAGGAAGAAGGAAGGCACGCAGGCAGCAAACCCATTTTGGAAGGAATGAGACGTTCAGGGTACTTGCGATTGTTGGCCACGATGTCAAAGACTGAACCAGGTCCCTGCACACCTTTCAGAACACAGTAAATTGTCCCTATCGGGGGTACCTGGGCACGAGGACGGGAGAGTGTGTGGCTTTGGGGAAGCAGCCATTTTCCTTCTGGGTTCACCTTGCACCCCCAAGGGTGGTCCCATTACTTTGACTGAGTGATGGAGTGACTATGACCACAGGCTTTGGGGCCAGGCCCTCCAAGTTCCAGTCCTGGCTCCATGCTTCAAGTCCCAACCTAAATGCATGCAAGATACTTTGTTCCTCAGTTTCTCTAGCCATAAACAAAAACGAGTAACAGTAGTTACCTCTTAGGCTGTTCTGGGGAATAAACAAGATACCGGTGTGAGGAAGCCTGACCCTTCGTAAGGGCTTGACAAATGTTAGCTATGGTTCTAAGCCTGAATGGACCATCCCGGGATAACCAGATCTGTCATCATTACAACACGCCAGGAGTTGAAGTGGGCAAAAAACATCAGGTCAGACCTGCTGACGGGCCAAGGGCTTTGCAGTTTTCCATCAGACACTCAGACCGTCAGAGCTGGGGGCTTGGCAGCCTGCTGGCCAGGCGTTCCCAAACCTGGCTGTGCTTCAGAGAGACGAGGAGCTTAAAAGGCAACAGACCAAGAAGCTCTCCAGGTCATCCTGATGGGTGGCTAGGTTTGCGGACAGCTGGGCTGCTGCAGCTCCCTTACCAAACAGCGGTGGTGGGGAGGTGGAGGCACAGGGAGAAGTGATCTGTCCGAGTTCCTGAAGTCAGTCGGTGGCCAAGCTGAGCCCAGCACTTGCCATGTGACCCTCAAAACCCTACCATCTACCCTTCACTCAAGGGCTTCCTACAGCCATGAGGCCACAAGAGAACGCCTCATGTCCTCGTAAGCATTTTTGTAATCTAAAAGGCAGAAGAGTGCATTTTCTACCTACATAGTTAAACACTTTCCTTTAGAAGAAAGGCTGGGGCCGGGCACAATGGCTGGCTGGGTGCAGTGGCTCATGCCTGTAATTCCAACATTTTGGGAGGCTGAAGCCAGCAGACTACTTGAGGTCAGGAATTCAAGGCCAGCCTGGCTGACATGGGGAAACCCCATCTCTACTAAAAATACAAAAATTAGTCAGGCGTGGTGGTGCGTGCCTGCAATCCCACCTACTCTGGAGGCTGAGGGAGGAGAATCACTTGAACCTGGGAGGCAGAGGTTGCAGTGAGCCGAGATCGAGCCATTGCACTTCAGCCTGGATGACAGAGCAAGATTCTGTCTCAAAAAATAAATAAATAAAAGAAAGTCAACTTCATGAAGTGACATTTTAGGTGAATCTGAATAGGAGCCTTAACCTTGTGGACAGAGGACCCCCTGGCTGGGAGGCTGGGTTGAGACCTTTACATTTGGAGGATTGTTTCCTGCAAATCAGGAAGAGGTGAGCCCAGCCGTCTGTTTTAGAATCCACTCTTTTTGGGCGGAGGGTAAATACCAGTCTGCCATTTGGAAATGGAGGTTGGATGTCAAATGACAGTCATTTCTCTTTAATGGCAGACATTTGTTAATGATTATATAAGTGTCCAGAGGTGAGGCTGAGACAGCCCGGACATCACTGATTTCCTAGAAATATATTTGCACCGAGGACCAGATGGCATTTGGACTGCCAGAGACACCGAGCCTCAGACAAGCAGGTCTTTGCTCCTGCCTCTCTCTCCTCCTGTTGGCCCGGCTGGCAGTGCCAGGACGGGACTCCTGTCTGCTGACTCCTGCACTGGTGCTCTCCTCCCCTGGGAGGGAGGGGTAGAGGAAGGGTTCATGGGACACACGCAGGCCTCAGGGTCAGTCAGATTTGGGATGATTCCTGCCTGGGTCACTTCCTCCCAAATGGCCTTTGGCCAAGTGGGCCTCACTGTCATCACCAGAGAGCGTGGACAATGCCACCTATGTGGTGGAAGGAAGGTGTCCGCCCAGAGCCTGGCAGGCAGTGGGTGTGCCCTGAGTGACAGCAGTTATGGTCACCAGGCCTGGACTCCTCCCTGGCGTGACCTGTTTTGGGGCTGAGATGCTGGCTCACTGCCGTGCTGTGCTCTAAAAAAGGAATGTAGTCTCAGGTCCTAGGCAGGGCAGGAAACAGAGACCGTCATTCCCAGCCCAGGGGCTCCTTGCAGACCTCAGTCTGTCTGTGTAAGATGAGGGCCAGACGGAGGGGCTCTGGAGCTCTTCTAGCCTCAACAGGCTATACATATGAATGACTAGAGGCTTAGACTAGCCATCTCAACTCTGACTGCTCGTTAAAATCACCTGCTGCGGCCGGGTGCAGTGGCTCACGCCTGTAATCCCAGCACTTTGGGAGGCCGAGGAGGGCGGATCGCCTGAAGCTGAGTTCAAGACCAGCCTGGCTAACATGGTGAAACCCTGTCTCAACTAATAATACAAAAATTATTCATGCGTGGTGGTGGGCGCCTGTAATCCCAGCCACTTGGGAGGCTGAAGCAGGAGAATCGCTTGAACCCAGGAGGTGGAGGTTGTAGTGAGCCGAGATCATGTCCCTGTACTCCAGCCTGGGTGACAGAGTGAGACTCCATCTCAAAAAATAAATAAAATCACCTGCTGAGCTCTTGAACCCTGCCAGTGGCCCCAGTCCTGCCCCAGAAACCCCGGGGTTGGGACCCAGCCATGGTATTTGCTGAAGCTCCCCTGGGGATTCTGAAGTGCAACCAGAGGGAAGATCCACTGATAAGAGAAATGTCATTTCAGGTTATTGATTAGTTTATCCTCACGGGGTCTCCTCACTTGACCCTGTCCCAGCTATGGGGCTAAGTTAAAAGCAGGACTTCAAAGGCCAGCCAGCAGGACCTGCTCTGCTGCCCTGGCTGGGGAGAAAACAGGTTGGAGGAGGCAGGAGACTTGCCTGGAATCTGTTAGGGGAAGACATCAAGCATAACCTGGGCTGTGGGCCTGGTAGGGCTTCCTTGCACAAGCCCAGAGGGTCCTACTCCCAAGCATACCCACCCTGGGCTGGAAAGCGCAGCTCGCTCCAGGAGGAATCCACGGTTCTTCCTACCTTTACCCAGGCCTCTTTCCAACAGCTGGGCCAGCCAGGCGGCAGCCTCTGAGCCCTTCCAGGTCTTTGGCGGTCTGAAAAATGCTAAGGATTCAGATCCCAGTGGTCTTTTCTTCTTTTTTTTTTTTTTTTTTGGAGATGAAGTCTCACTATGTTGCTGCTCAGGCTAGGCTGGAACTCCGAGGCTCAAGCAATCCTCCTGCCTCAGCCTCTCAATTAGGTGGGACTGCACGTGTGAGCCACCAGGCCCAGTGAGGCCCAGTTACTCTAACAACATCATTACCATCCATTTCTTCAGGGCTGGCTCAGTACCCAGCCGGTACTATCTACTTTACATACATTAGCCAAGGCCGTGGCGGTAGCTCACACCAGTAATCCCAGAACTTTGGGAGGCCAAGGCAGGAGGATCGCTTGAGCCCAGGTGTCCAAGACCTGCCTGGACAACATGGGGAACACCCGTCTCTATTTCATAAAGAAATAAGCAGTTGGGTGCAGTGTCTCACACCTATAATCCCAGCACTTTGGGAGGCGGAGGTGGAAGGATCACTTGAGCCCGGGAGTTTCCGACCAACCTGAGCAACATGATGCAACCCCATCTCTATAAAACATTTTAAAAGGCCAGGCACAATGGCTCACACCTGTAATCCCAGCACTTTGGGGAGCCGAGGCAGGAGGATTGCTTGAGCCCAGGTGTCTGAGACAAGCCTGGGCAACCCAGTGAGACTTCATCTGTACAAGCAATACAAAAAATTAGCCCAGCATGGTGGTGCCTGCCTGTAGTTCCAGGTACTCGGGAGGCAGAGGTGGGAAAATCACTTCAGCCTGGGAGGTCAAGGCTACAGTGAGCTGAGATTGCACCACTGCACTCCAGCCGAGGTGACAGAGTGAGACCCTATCTCTTAAGTAAATAAATAAGTAGAATAAATAAATTCAGCTGGGCACAGCAGTACGCACCTGTTGTCCCAGCTACTCGGGAGTCTGAGGTCTGAAGCTGGCTTGAGCCCAGGTGGTTGAGGTTGCAGCAAGCCATGTTCATACCACTGCACTCCAGCCTGGGTGACAGAACAAGGCCCCATCTAAAAAAAAAAAAAAAAGAGTAAAAGAACTGAAAGAAAGAAAGAAACTTGGTAACTAGCTCAAAGTCTCACCAAGAGTAAATTTGCCAAGCCAGAATTCACTCCTAGCGTCCTAGTGTGACAGGCCCAATTGTCCATACCCGTTCTCCCAAACCACCCTGCTCCTGCTCCCCATGTGGGTCTGAGTCTACCACTGTCTAAAAGTGCAACCTTGTTGGTGCATGTGAAGCTGGGGTTTGAGCTCTTCACACAGCTAGTTCTTTCAGCTATGACCCACTTGCAGCAAAGCCCCATTCAAGAGCTCATCAAGGATTCTACTTTCAGCTGCGATGCAGTAGCTTTGCGCATATGCCAATTTTCCCACCGAAAACTAGAAAACCCAGATAAACACACACACACGCACAATCAGTTTGAAAGGGTTTGATAACTCCTGAGACAGCTAGAACTTAAAATAATAGTAAATACCTGATTTTTCCAAAGAAGGAAAAAAAAAAAGAGAAAAAAGAAATAAAACTGGTAGATAAATAGAAAATAAATATTAAGGCTGGGTGCGGTGGCTCACGCCTGTAATCCCAGCACTTTGGGAGGCTGAGGTGGGAGGATCATCTGAGGTCGGGAGTTTGAGACCAGCCTGGTCAAAATGACGAAACCCCATCTCTACTAAAAATGCAAAAATTAGCCAGGTGTGGTGGCACGCACCTGTAATCCCAGCTACGCGGGAGGCTGAGGCAGGAGAATCGCTTGAACCGGGAAGGCAGATGTTGCGGGGACCCGAGATTGCGCCACTGCACTCCAGCCTGGGTGACAGAGCAAGATTCCATCTCAAAAAAAGAAAAATAATAATATTCTTAAATTGTTATTGTTATTTACCTCTTTATACTCTTACTCTTTCATGAGTGTATGGTGGAGTTTTTGAGGGGCTACAGATTGAATGTAGAAGCTAATATGAAAATCTGTCTTCTATTAAGCCATACATTAAGGAGATTTGTAAAAGTGTAAAATAATACTACTGTTCTCACTAAGCATTTTTGTTTTAGAAAATGTAGTTACTTGGCCGGGCACAGTGGCTCACACTTGTAATTCCAGCACTTTTGGAGGCCAAGGTGGGCAGATCACTTGCGGTCAGCAGTTTGAGGCCAGCCTGACCAACATGGTGAAATCCATCTCTACTAGAAATACAAAAATTAACCGGATGTGGCGGTGGGCTCCTGTAATCCCTGCTACTCAGGAGGCTGAGGAACAAGAATTGTTTGAACCCAGGAGGTGGAGATTGCAGTGAGCAGAGATCATGCTGCGGTACCCCAGCCTGAGCAACGGAGTGAGACTGTCTCAAAAAAGGAAAGAAAATGTACATCTCTTTTAAAAAAATGTTATTTGTCTTCACACTAGCAGGTTTACTGTTATTTTAGAATGAATTGATGAAAATTTTAAATTTCCTCAATTTTCTGTCCAGGCTCTTGCCTGTAAAACCCAGCACTTTGAGAGGCAGTGTGGGAAGAGTGCTTGAGTCAATTAGTTTGAGACCAGCCTGGGCAATATGGCAAGATCCCAATAAAATAAAATGTCCTTAATTTTCATTTTTAATAGGAGTCATTGATATATATAATCCACCTAACAAAAGCCCTAAATTTAGAGTCTTCAAACATTTTAAGAGTCTAAAGAGGTCCTAGGACCAAAAAATTTGAGAGCTGCTATTTGAGAGCAATAAAAATAAAAACTTAATATAATCTGCCAGCAACTGTGGAAAAGTTTTCCCATAGTAGAACACAAAACTTCCCTAGTCATTCATCAAATGAACAGACTTTCATATTTTTTCCCAGTTTTTGGGAGGTAGCTTTGAAGAATATGTATTCAGATTTTTTAAATTTCTTTGAGCTTCTAAATTTCTCTCTCTTTAAAAATATTAGACACCATGCCCTTAAAAAGTTTAACAGCCCTCAACTGATCCATCCATAACCTGTCTACCATAACACAGCTCAACATTCTTTAAAGGAATACAACAAAATATAATACTCAAAAACACAAAATGTAATACTCAAAAACACAAAATGTACCTAGTTTGAAATTACCAGGCATACAGAGAAGTAGAAATATGTGACCCAAACTAGGAGAAAAATCAGTCATTAGAAATAGACCTAGCCAGGCACAGTGGCTCATGCCTGTAATCCCAGCAGTTTGGGAGGCAGACATGGGCAGATCTTTTGAGCTCAGGAGTTCGAGACCAGTTTGGGCAATATGGTGAAACCCCGTCTCTACGAAAAATATATAAAAATTAGCTGGGGGTGGTGGTACATGACTGTAGTCCTAACTACTTGAGAGGCTGAGGAGGGAGGATTGCAGGGAGGTTCAAGGCTGCAGTGAGCCGAGATTGTACCACTGCACTCCAAACTGGGTGGCAGAGTGAGACACTGCCCTGTCTCAAAAAAAAAAAAAAAAGGAAAAAGAAAAAGAAATAGACCTAAAAGGACAGATTATTAAATTAGTATGCAAGGATATTTAAACAGCTATTAGAAATATGTTCAATGGCCGGGCGCGGTGGCTCAAGCCTGTAATCCCAGCACTTTGGGAGGCCGAGACGGGTGGATCACGAGGTCAGGAGATCGAGACCATCCTG
>NW_012103131.1:2340823-2343473 GCF_000951045.1 Mandrillus leucophaeus | reverse complement strand
CAGTGGCTCACGCCTGTAATCCCAGCACTTTGGGAGGTCGAGGTGGGCGGATCACCTGTGGTCGAGAATTTGAGACTAGCCTGACAAACGTGGAGAAACCCCATCTCTACTAAAAATACAAAAAATTAGCCGGGCGTGGCCTGTAATCCCAGCTACTCGGAAGGCTGAGGCAGGAGAATTGCTTGAACCTGGGAGGCAAAGGTTGCAGTGAGCCAAGATCGTGCCATTGCACTATAGCCTGGGCAACAAGAGTGAAACTCTGTCTCAAAAAAAAAATAATAATAATAATAAAAGGAAACAGCCAGAGTTTTTTAATTTAAAAAGCACATTACAAACAGAGGAACAAAGATAAGAAATGGTGGTAGACTTTCATCAGAAACTTTCTAGGCCAGGAGATTATATCCAAAGTACTGAAACAAAAAAGTCATCAAACTATCTTTCTATGTACAGTGGAAATGTCTTTTTTTTTTTTTAATGTCTTTTTTAGGCCAGGCGTGGTGGCTCATGCCTGTAATCCCAGTACTTTGGGAGGCTGAGGCAGGCAGATCACCTGAGGTCAGGAGTTCGAGACCAGCCTGGCCAACATGGTGAAACACTGTCTCTACTAAAAATATAAAAATTAGCCGGGTGTGGTGACAAACCTGTAGTTCCAGCTGAGGCAGGAGAATAGCTTGAACCCAGGAGGCGGAGGTTGCAGTGAGGCAAGGTCACGCCATTGCATTCCAGCCTGGGCAACAAGAGCGAAACTCCATCTCAAAGAAAGAAAGAAAAGAAAATATCTTTTTTTAAATGAAAGCAACATAAAGACCTTTCTCAAAGGGGGGAAAAAAAAAAAAAGAAGCAGCAGCCAGGCAAGGTGGCATGCACCTGTAATCACAGCTGCTCAGGAGGCTGAGGCAGGAGGATCCCTTGAGCCCAGGAATATGAGTCAACCTGGGCAACATAGTGAGATCCCATCTCTAAAAGAAAAGAAATAAAGCCAAGGGAATTGATCGCTAGCAGACCTGATCTGCAGGAAATGTTAAAAGCAATGTTTCAGGCAGAAAGAAAATGATACACGATGGAAATGCAGATCTACACAAAGAAATAGAAAGTGCCAGAAAGAGTTAATATTTGGACAAATACAAAATTTGTGGTGTTCAGATAAAGGTCTACTTAGAAAGACATTTACAGTATTAAAGGCATATATTAGAAAACAAGAAAGGCTTTATCCTTTATAAGAAACTAGGAAAAGGTTAACAGTAAAATTCAAGTAAAATAGAAGAAAGCAAATAATAAGGATATAAGCATAAATTAATGAAATAAGAAATGTGGTTGGGGGTGGCGGCTCACATCTGTAATCCCAGCACCTTAGGGGACTGAGTGAGAAGGATCACTTGAGCTCAGGAGTTCAAGATTGTCCTGGGCAACACAGGGAGACTTCTCTACCAAATGATAAAAGATTACCCAGGACTGATGGCACGAGCCTGTAGTCCCAGCTATTGGGGAGGCTGAGGTGGGAGGCTCGCTTGAGCCCAGGAGGTTGAGGCTGCAGTGAGCCATGATCACCTTACTACACTCCAGCCTGGGCAACAGCAGGAAAACCTGTCTCAAAAAAGAAAAATGTGCAGTTGAGGGCTGAGCATTGTTGTTCACACCTGTAATCCTAGCACTTTGGGAGGAGAATCACTTAGGCCCAAGAGTTGGAGACCAGCCTGGGCAACATAGCTAGACCCCATGTCTACCAAAAAAAAAAAAAAGAAAGAAAGAAAGGAAAGAAAGGAAAACAACTTAGCCAGATGTGGTGGTGAACCCCTACAGTCCTAGCTACTCGCGAGGCTAAGGCAGGAGGATTGCTTGATCCTAGAAGTTTGAGGCTGCAGTGAGCCATGATCATGTCTCTCTCTCACACACACCCACACACACACACACACACACACACACACACCAGGTACATATGGCTTTACTAGATAATTATTTCAAACAGTTTAAGAAAAAATAACCCCAATGTTACATAAACTCTTTGAGAGAATGGTAATAGATGGAACACTGCCCAGCTGATTTTACAAAGCCAATATAACCTTGATTTTAAAATCTGATAAGGATGTTATAAGAAAGGAAAATTACAGGTGAATCTTTCATGAACATGGATGTAAAGTCCCTTTGCAAAATATTAGCAAATGAAATCCAGTGACATATGAAAAGGTGAATACCTCTAACAAGAAACTTAGCTTATTCTACAAATGAAAGATTATTTTAACATTTAAAAATCAATATAGTTTACCACATTAAACTAAAAAAGGGGAAAAATTATATGTGTTTGATAACATTTCATATTCATGTGTAGTAATAAAAAGAAACTGACCAGAAAACAAGGAATAAGGCTGGGTGCAGTGGCTCACGCCTGTAATCCCAGCACTTTGGGAGGCCGAGGTGAGTGGATGGCTTGAGCCCAGAAGTTAGAGACAAACCTGGGCAACATGGCAAGACCCATCTCTACACAAAATACAAAAATTAGCCGGGCATGGTGTCACATGCCTGTAGTCCCAGCTACTCAAAGGCTGAGATGGGAAGATGGCTTGAGCCTGGGAGATGAAGGCTGCAGCCATCGCACCACTGCACTCCAGCCTGAGCGACAGAGTGAGACCCTACCTTAAAAAAAAAAAAAAAA
>NW_012103131.1:2293694-2334043 GCF_000951045.1 Mandrillus leucophaeus | reverse complement strand
TTTGCTCTTACTGCCCAGGCTGGAGTGCAATGGTGCAGTCTTGGCTCACTCCAACCTCCACCTCCTGGGTTCAAGTGATTCTCCTGCCTCAGCCTCCCAAATAGCTGGGATTACAGGCGCCTGCCACCACACCCAGCTAATTTTGTATTTTTGGTAGAGACAGGGTTTCACCATGTTGGCCAGGCTGGACTTGAACTCCTGACCTCAGGTGATCCGCCCACCTTGGCCTCCCAAAGTGCTGGGATTACAGGCGTGAGCCACCACGCCCAGCCGAGAGGAATACTTCTATTTAACATTATGCTTGAGGTCCAAAGGTAAAAAGAGAAGTAAAAGGTGTAAAGACTGGGAAAGAATAAGGCTGTCTGTATTGACAGGAAACATGATTGTATACATAGAAAGGAAAAAAATTATAAACTCTTAGAATGAATAATCAAATTTAACAAGGTTGCCAAATACAAGATCAATGTCAACAAAAGTCACTTGCATTTCAATGCATTCAGAACAAATAAGTAGAATATAAAATTAAAATAATACTATTTACAATAATACACATCTGCACGCAAACACACAGCACACATTGACTGCCTTAGAGCAAAACAAATGAAAGGCATGCAACCTATCTATACTGATTCCAAGTCAGTATAGTGAGAAATGAATAAAGATCAAAATATATGGACAGGTCTGGGCGCAGTGGCTCACGCCTGTAATCCCAGTACTTTGGGAGGCCGAGGCAGGTGGATCACCTGAGGTCAGGAGTTTGAGACCAGCCTGGCCAACATGGTGAAACCCCATCTCTACTAAAAATACAAAAATTAGCTGGGCATTGTGGCAGGCACCTGTAATTGCAGCTACTTTGGAGGCTGAGGCAGGAGAATCGCTTGAACCTGGGAGACGGAGGTTGCAGTGAGCCGAGATCGTGCCACTGCACTCCATCCTGGGGAACAAGAGCGAGACTGCGTCTCAAAACACACACACGCGCGCATGCGCGAACATGGACAGCTAGTTCATGGATTAGAAGACTCAATATTGTAAATATGTCAATTCTTCCCAACTGATCTATAGATTCAATGCAACGTTTTAAAAATCTCAGCAAGATTATTTGGGGGCAAGCAGAAGTTGACAAGCTAATTCTGACACATATATGGAAATGCAAACAGCCAGGAGTGACCAAGAACAAAGCTCCAGGATTTATACTACCAGACATTAACAGTTATTGCCAGCCTACATTAAGATAAATAGGCCTCGGCCGGGCACGGTGGCTCACACCTGTAATCCCAGCAGTTTGGGAGGCCAAGGCAGGCAGATCACCTGAGGTCAGCAGTTTGAGACCAGCCTGGCCAACGTGGTGAAACCCCGTCTCTACTAAAAATACAAACATTAGCTGGTCGTGGTGGCGGGTGCCTGTAATCCCAGCTACTCGAGAGGCTGAGGCATGAGAACAGCTTGAACCCAGGAGGTGAAGGTTGCAGTGAACCGAGATCAGGCCACTGCACTCCAGCCTGGGGGATAGAGGAAGACTCTGTCTCAAAAAAAAGAAAAACGAAGCTGAGAAACAGATCTGTCTGATTTGACTTATAACAAATGTAATAATTCAGGGCAGTGGGAAAGGATAATTTTTAACAACCGGGGCTGAATCATCCAGACATTCTTTTTCTTTTTTTTTTGAGAGAGGGTCTAACTCTGTCACCTAGGCTGGAGTGCAGTGTCTATTCATAGGCACGATCAGAGCACACTGCAGCCTCGTCTTCCCGGGCTCAAGCATTCCTCCCACCTCCACCTCCCCCTCCCAAGTAGCTGGGACTACAGGTCCATGCCACCATGCCTGGCTAATTTTTTTGTATTTGTAGAGATGGGGTTTCCCCATGTTGCCCAGACTGTCTGAATATTCACAGGGAAAAAGTAAATGTTGGCCTTTAGATTACAAAACATTTAAAAAATTTGACCACTCCTTCTTACCATATACAAAAATAAAAATGTGAAAAGTTAAAACAATAAATCTTCTTTAAAAAAAACACAAAACAAACTCAAAGTTTCATGGCCTTGGATAGGTAAAGATTTATTAAACAAGATACAAAAAGAGCCATAAAGGAAAACGATTGGTAAATTAGATTGGATTGTAATTGTGAATTTCTGTTCAGCAAAAATCATCTTTAAAAGAGTAAAATGGCCTGGAGAGGTGGTTCACACATGTAATTTCAACACTTCAGGAGGCCAAGGTAGAATGATTGCTTGAGTCCAGGAATTCGAGTCCAGCCTGGGCAACATAGCACAACCTTGCCTCTACTGAAAAATTTTTAAAAATTAGCCGGGAGTGGTGGTGTGAGCCTGCAGTCCCAGCTGCATGAGAGAATCACTTGAACGTGAGAGGTGGAGGCTGCAGTAAGCTAGGATTGTGCCACTGAATTCCAGCCAAAAAAAAGAGAGAAAAAGAAAAAGAGTTAAAAGATAAGCTATTATAATGGGAGAAAGAAGATAGTTGTTATATATACATATGTATGTATACCAACACATATGTATACATTCACATGCATATATATCTTAAACCTCATATCTGGAATATATGAAGTCTGCAAATCCGTAAGAAAAAGGCAGACGACGTGACCAAACAAACAGGTGCAGGACCAAATAAGCTTGTCAGTTTCTGGGGCAATGCAACTGCAAATCACAATGATCTACAGGCTAAGCAGAATGGCTAAAATGTTTCAAACTGGCGATACCAAATGTGGTTGAAGATGGGGTTCCTGGAATGCCCATACTTTGCTGTGGGAGTGTGACTTGGTGGGACAACTTTGGGAAACTGTTGACTTCTACTAAAGTTGAACATTTGCAGCCTTTCTGACCAGCAATTCACTCTTAGCTATCTGCATACCCCAAATAAATGCAGACATCTGACATACATTTACCAAAACACACGATGGGAATGTTCACACCTGCATCATTTGCACCCTCCTTTCAAAATCTCAAATGTCCATCAACAGTTGACCATGGGGTACTCAACAACCTGAATGAATCGTACGAGCATCATGTTGGGTGAAAGAAGTAGGAAAGTCTATAACCAGACAAAATCAATTTTTTTTTTTTTTGAGACGTAGTCTCACTCTTGTTGCCCAGGCTGGAGTGCAATGGCGTGATCTCAGCTCACCACAACCTCCGCCTCCCGGGTTAAAGTGATTCTCCTGCCTCAGTCTCCTGAGTAGCTGGGATTACAGGTATGCGCCACCACGCCTGGCTAATTTTGTATTTTTAGTAGAGATGGGGTTTCTCCATGTTGGTCAGGCTGGTCTTGAGCTCGCAACCTCGGGTGATCTGCCCGCCTCGGCCTCCCAAAGTGCTGGGATTACAGACGTAAGCCACCGTGCCTGGCCCAGACAAAGTCATTTTATATTGAGAGAGGTTAACAGAGTGATGGTAACAACCAAGAGGGGACATGAAGGGGCATTGCAAGGCACAGGCATGTTCTGTTTTGTTTTGTTTTATTCTGTTTCGTTTGAGACAGAGTCTCATTCTGTTGCCCAGGCTGGAGTGCAGTGGTGCCATCTCGGGTCACTGCAACCTCTGCCTCCCGGGTTCAAGCGATTCTCCCATCTCAACCTCGGAGTAGCTAGGATTACAGGTGCTTTCCACCCCGCCCAGTTGCTCTGTTGCCAGACCAGAGTGCAGTGGTGTGATCTGGCCTCACTCCAACCTCCGCTTCCCAGGTTCAAGCACTTCCCCTCCTTCAGCCTCCCAAGTAGCTGGGACTACAGGCATGCACCACCACTCCTGGCTAATTTTGTTTTTTGTTTTTGTATTTTAATAGAAGTGGGGTTTCACCATGTTGGCCAGGATGGTCTCAATCTCCTGACCTCAGGTGATCTGCCTGCCTTGGCCTCCCAAAGTGCTAGGATTACTGGTGTGAGTCACCATGCCCGGCCTGCATTTTATTTTTATTTTTATTTTTGAGAGTTGGAGTGGTGCTCTGTCTCCCAGGCTGGAGTGCAAGGGCACGATCTCAACTCACTGCAGTCTCCATCTCTGGGTTCAAGCGATTCTTATGCCTCAGCCTCCCAAGCAGCTGGGATTACAGGCACGCACCACCACACCCAGCTAAGTTTCGTACTTTTAGTAGAGATGGGGTTTTGCCATGTTGGTCAGGCTGGTCTCGAACTCCTGATCTCAGGTGATCCACCCACCTCGGCCTCCCAAAGTGTTGGGCTTACAGGCATGAGCCACCGTGCCTGGCCAATGTTTTGTTTCTTAATATTCGTGCCAGTTACATAGGTATGTTCACTTTGTGAAAATCTGACAAGCTACACATTTATGGTTTGTGTCCTTTTTTGTATATATGTTACACCCTTGATAAAAATTTACTCAAACAAAAGAGAAGAGAAGGGAAGGGGTGGGGAGAGAGGGAAGATTGGAGAACAGAAAAACAGAGAGAAAGAGTGAAAGAGGGAGACAAGATGCTAAGAAAACGGGGCTGCACATGGGTCCCACCTGGTCTCCAGGTGCCTGGAGCACCCTCTCCCAGCGTCTGCTCAGGCACAGCGCACTCAGGCTAGGTCGGCAGCAGATGGCTAGAGCAAGGTGCCAGGGCTCTCTCTCACCATCCTCCTACTCCTGAGGGCTTGGATGTCACTCAGTCTCACCCGTAACTCTGTGCCCACTCTCCCTGGGTGGGTGGAGATTTGAATGCCAGCCTCCGGATGAAGAAGGGGATTAATTTGATCCTCCACCTGGGTACCTCTGAGCAGGCAGGCCGAGGACTGAGCAGGTGGAAGGTGTGGATGAGCTGCAGAAATGAGCTTGACTTCTATTTGATGCAGCCTTCCCTGTCACGGTCTGAGCATGGGGAGGAGTCTGCTTGTCAGGACAAGGGTCGCCGAGATTGCAGCTGCCCCAGGCGAGCTTCCCGCTCTGGCCTGCCTGCATCCAAGGTGCCAGGACCCTATGAAGAGTATCCCAGGCTGGGCCGGGGACAGCCACACTTCCTGAGCAGGATGCCAAGCCCCGTGGGGCCCAGAGCAAATGCTCCAGCCTGTTCTTTGTTTATTTCAATCTGGGACAAATGTTGCCGGAGAGGATCTCGACCGTCCTTTCCTGGGCTGACATTCTCCAAGCCCGTCATGGTCTGGAGCAGATGCAGCTGTAGGAGGCGACAGGAGGCCTGGGCTCTGGGTCTTTCAGTGGCTTTGTGACCTTGGGCCCATCATCATGCTACTCTTGCCTCGTTTGTTCCCTCTGTGAAATGAGGGGTCAGCATCCTTTGTCATCCAATATGGTAACCATTAGCCATATGGTATGCAGCTTCTTAAATCTAGATTTAAATGAATTAAAATTTAATGAAATTTAAAACTCAGGCCAGGTGCAGTGACTCACACCTGTAATGACAGAATTTTGGGAGGTGGCAGTGGGTTGGAGCAGGGTAGATCGCTTGAGGCCAGGAGTTCGAGGGCAACCTGAGCAACAAAGTGAGACCCCTTTTCGATTTTCTTTTTCCTTTTTTTTTTTTTCTGAAACGGAGTCATGCTCTGTCGCCCAGGCTGGAGTGCAATGGTTCGATCTCGGCTCACTGCAACCTCTGTCTCCCAGATTCAAGCGATTCTCCTGCCTCAGCCTCCTGAGTAGCTGGGATTACAGGCACGTGCCATCATGCTCAGCTAATCTTTTTATATTTTTGGTAGAGAGGGGTTTCACCATGTTGGCCAGGTTAGTCTCGAACTCCTGACCACAAGTGTTCCGCCCGCCTTGGCCTCCCAAAGTGCTGGGATTACAGGCAAGAGCCACCACACCCAGCCATGTGGTTATATGACCTTTTCACATTTTTCTGGGCTGGATGCAGTGGCTCATGCCTGTAGTCCTAGCACTTTGGGAGGCTGTGGCGGGTGGATCACCTGAGGTCAGGAGTTCGAGACCAGCCTGGCCAACATGGTGAAACCCCATCTCTACTAAAAATACAAAAATTAGCCGGGCTTGGTGGTGGGTGCCTGTAATCCCAGCTACTCAGGAGGCTGAGGCAGGAGAATCAGTTTAACCCAGAGGGCGGAGGTTGCAGTGAGCCAAGATCACGCCTCTTCACTCCAGCCTGGGTGAAAGAGCGAAACTCCGTTTCAAAAAAATAAAATAAAATTCTTCTGAGCAAAGTTTGCCCAAAGCCCAATCTAATCAACAGATAAAATGAGGAAGAGGTGGCCTGATCCCCCTGTGTTTCCCACAGTGATCCCCAGGCTCCTCCATGGGGCCCCATCTGTAAAGAAGGTCTGAGTACAGCAGTCCTACACTTACAACACCAATTGACCTCTGGTCTATAAAACGATGCCTCTTGGAAGAAGACTTAGTTCAAGGCAACAGTAGCCACAACTTATCAGAGTTTATTGTCTTCCAGGCTTGTTTTAAAGCTTCTATACTCTAACTCACATAATCCTCCAATACCCTATGAAAAAAGTATTACCATCCATCCATATTTACTGTACCTACAGATGAGGCTCAGAAAGGTTGAATAACTTGCCCAGGGCACACAGTTATGGAAATGGCAGGGCTGGAATTCAAGCGTCAGGTGAGTCTGACTCCAAAGCCCACTGTTGTAAGCTACTTCCCAGGCCTGGGATGGGTGGCCCGGAATCTCCTGAGGTCACCACACCAGAATACAGGTCTCCATCACCACTGGACAGCGAGTGAATGTGGACAGAAAGTCTTAGTGTTTCCCTGGGACAGAGGTGTGCTTGGGGAAAGGGGGCTCAGCAGAGAAGCCAGGGCTGAATGGACAGGGAATCAATCCTTCCAACTGGACCAAAGCTGATGGCCTGGGGAAGTGATGGGGAGCAGAGATAGTCCCTCCGCTCTGAAAGGAGAGAGGATTTGAAGGCCACTCTTATAGAACACTCCGTGGCAGGAGGGATGGCCCCCATTACTTGGAGGACACCCTGGCTTAAGGCATTTTGAGGAGGCCAGCTCTGGTTTCTTCACCCTCCTGCCACACCCTCCCAGTGGATTTCTCCCCTGTGGTTCTTCTTTAAGCCACAGTCGCTGTTCATCCAGGAGTGTTCATTTCTTCTCATCTATGAAGCCTGTAAATGATTACATTCAACATAGAGTTTTACTGGCCTGGATGGCTCAGGATGCCCCAAGGCTTTGCCAATGTCTCCCGGGGGAAAAACAAGCTATTATTGCAGGCTGGGCGGCGTCCTACAAAACCACCATTCCCTAAATACCTTTTGATTTGGATCCTTGGGTTCAGTTTACACAGAAGGTCAGGTGACCAACCATCTAGAGGAGTTTCCAGGACCTGGAGATGTCAACGCTAAAACCGGGGGGATCCTGGCAAACCAAAACAGTTTGTCACCCTAATGAGTGGCTACTGTCCAAGAAATTCATCCTTACTTTCAAAATGCTGCTGGTCCCATGGACTTCAGCACTCGAGGGCATTTTTAGAAATGTCAACTGGAGAACGAGGATGAGGGCGGAGGCCTTGCATCCATGCTGCACACGGCCAGGCAGGACCACAGAGTCGCCCAGGTCATTGATGCACACGAACATGTCCATGCACCTGGGAGCTTGGAACCCCTCAGTCAACACCGTGCAGTTGTGAAACTGGAGGAAAACCGTGGTATGGGCTGAGCGCGGTGGCTCACATCCGTAATCCCAGCACTTTGGGAGGCTGAGGTGGGCGGATCGCTTGAGCCCAGGAGCTAGAGACCAGCCTGGGCAACATAGTGAGACCTCATTTCCACAAAAAATTAACTAATTTTTTTTTCTTTTTGAGACAGAATCTCACTCTGTCGCCCAGGCTGGAGTGCAGTGGTGTGACCTTGGCTCACTGCAACCTCCGCCTCCCGGGTTCACACCATTCTCCTGCCTCAGCCTCCCAAGTAGCTGGGACTGCAGGCGCCTGTCACTACGCCTAGCTAAATTTTTGTATTTTTAGTAGAGACAGGGTTTCACCATGTTAGCCAGGACGGTCTCAATCTCCCGACCTCGTGATCTGACTGTCTCAGCCTCCCAAAGTGCTGGGATTACAGGCATGAGCCACCGAGCCTGGCCTAAATTTTTTTTTTTTAATTAGCCAGGCTGGCCGGATGCAGTGGTCTTGCTCTGTTGTCTAGGCTGGTCTTGAACCCCTGGGCTGAAGTGATCCTTCCACCTTGGCCTCTCAAAGTGCTGGGATTACAGGCATTAACCAACACATCTGGCCAAAATGTAAGTTTTTTTTTTTTTTTTTTTTTGAGACAGAGTCTTGCTCTGTCGCCCAGGCTAGAGTGCAGTGGCGCGATCTCGGCTCACTGCAACCTCTGCCTCTGCGTTCATGCCATTCTCCTACCTCAGCCTCTGGAGTAGGCTGGGACACAAAATTAAAGATTTTAAAGATATATAATGCTTTCTGTTGTCCTATGAACAATACTAGAAATAACATACTAAGGCTGGACGCCGTGGCTCACGCCTGTAATCCCTGCACTTTGGGAAGCTGAGGCAGGCAGATCACGAGGTCAGGAGATCGAGATCATCCTGGCTAACACGGTGAAACCTCACCTCTACTAAAAACACGAAAAATTAGCCGGGCGTGGTGGTGGGCGCCTGTAGTCCCAGCTACTCAGGAGGCTGAGGCAGGAGAATGGTGTGAACCCAGGAGGAGGAGCTTGCAGTGAACTGAGATTGCACCACTGCACTCCAGCCTGGGTGACAGAGTGAGACTCCGTCTCAAAAAAAAGAAGACGAAGAAAAAAATAACATACTGAGCTTTATTGTTGACTATTCAAAAGAAATGATTCCATTGAGAAGAATTTACAAGTAAACATTGATTTCATGTAGATAGTGTCAGTGTAATGTTACAAAGAAAGTCTAAAGTTTTGGCTAGAGTTTAGAAAATTTTCTGGATGTTTTCTTTTTCTTTTTTTGTTTTTTTTGAGACAAAGTCTCACTCTTGTCTCCCAGGCTGGAGTGCAATGGGGTAATCTTGGCTCACTGCAACCTCCGCCTCCTGGGTTCAAGCGATTCTCCTGCCTCAGTCTCCCGAGTAGCTGGGATTATAGGCACCTGCCACTGCGCCTGGCTAATTTTTGTATTTTTAGTAGAGACGGGGTTTCACCATGTTGGCTAGGCTGGTCTTGAACTCACAACCTCAGGTGATCCACCCGCATCAGCCTCCCAAAGTGCTGGGATTACAGGTGTGAGCTACCGCACCCAGCCGTGGATGTTTTCATATGATACTAAGTGGAATATATTCAATTATTTGTCAATAGTGTAATAAAAGATGTATCAGTTAAATCACCTTATATCTTTTTTATAAAAAATTATATTTACAACTCTATCAAACAAAGAGAGAAAATTAAATAATATATTAAAAGAGCTGAGAACCTAAAAATTAAAAATTAGAATACTTGGACCTCAGTGGGCAATCTGAGGAGCTAGAGCTACAAAAGTAGTTTGGAAATTGAGTCTTCAATATTCTCTTTAATGGAATTTATAAAAGAGAAGTAGTCAAATGTCTGGCCAATGGAAACACTTAAAGAGAAATGGCTTTGGTAAACAATAGTCTTTTATTTATTTATTTATTTATTTTGAGATGGAGTCTCGCTCTATTGCCCAGGCTGGAGTGCTGTGGTGTGATCTCAGCTCACCACAACCTCTGCCTCTCAGGTTCATGCAATTCTCCTGTCTCAGCCTCCCGAGTAGCTGGGATTACAGGCATCTGCCACCATGCCGGGCTAATTTTTGTTTGTTTTTTGTTTATTTGTTGTTTTGAGACAGAGTTTCACTCTTGTTGCCCAGGTTGGAGTGCAATGGCACGATCTTGGCTCACGGCAATCTCCGCCTCCCGGTTTCAAGCGATTCTCCTGCCTCAGCCTCCTGAGTAGCTGGGATTACAGGCATGTGCCACCATGCCTGGGTAATTTTGTGTTTTTAGTAGAGACGGGGTTTCTCCATTTTGGTCATGGTAGTCTCCAACTCCTGACCTCAGGTGATCCATGCGCCTTGGCGTCCCAAAGTGCTAGGTAAAGATGGGGTTTCACCATGTTGGAATCAAACTCCATCTCAAGTGATTCGCCTGCCTCAGCCTCCCAAAGTGCTGGGATTATAGGCATGAGCCACAGCACCTGGCAGTAAATGTTATTCTGACAGAGATGTCAGTACTTTCTTTAAGTCTATAAGGAATAAATGATTAAAGTTGACAAAATAATAAAAGTGATTGGATATATAAAACTGATAAAGCTTGAAAAGGCAGAAAGCATTAGAAAAACAAAAAATGTAAGAGCCTTTTGAAATAATAAAGTGCCAATTCCCAGAAAAACTACTAAATTGTCTAACAAACTACATGAGAACGTATTTGCTGTTTTATGATAAACATAAACAAATATAGTAAACTTTGAGGTCTTTTAATTTACTTAATCCTGACATTTGGCCAGCTGACGTTTGCAAAGTTCTGTGGATTTTAAATAAACAAAAATTAATGAAACAGCCATTCTAACAGTGTTTTCAATACAGTTAATGACAGAGATACTGGCTATGTTAAAACCTAAGTATGATTAAGGCTAGAGAAATTCTAAATGTGGATGCTTTGGGGCCAGCAGAAGTTAAGCGGGAATCCAGCATTGTGAACATGATTGTTGATGATAGAAATGATCCTCTACTTAAACTTACCAAGAAAGCCATTGAAAGAGTTTGATGCAATTCCTATGTCAAATCGTGGTCCAGACTGGGGCGCCATTTAGCTAGCGACAGCTAACTAAACAGCGTGCTGAGAATCTGTAACATCAAAAACTGATTTGGAGATTATTACAATAATATGGTGAATAAATTTATACTCTACCCTTTCATTCAAGATGTAT
Organism: Mandrillus leucophaeus; assembly: GCF_000951045.1. Lineage (NCBI taxonomy): Eukaryota > Metazoa > Chordata > Mammalia > Primates > Cercopithecidae > Mandrillus > Mandrillus leucophaeus. The sequence continues at coordinate 2,323,241 of NW_012103131.1, read as the reverse complement.
ATACATATTTGAAATATCTTCATACATTTTATTTTATTTTTTGAGACTGAGTCTCACTCTGTCACTCAGGCTGGAGTGCAGTGGCGTGATCTTGGCTTACTCCAACCTCCACCTCCCTGGTTCGAGCAATTCTTGTGCCTCAGCCTCCCAAGTAGCTGGGACTACAGGCATGTGCCACCATGCCCGGTAATTTTTGTACTAGCTGGGACTACAGGCATGTGCCACCACGCCCGGCTAAATTTTGTACTTTTAGTAGAGATGGGGTTTTACAATGTTGGCCCTGCTGGTCTCAAACTCCTGGTCTCAAATTATCCACCCGCCTCGACCTCCCAAAGTGTTGGGATTACAGGCGTGAGCCACCGTGCCCAGCCTCTTTATACATTTTAGTGTATTTCAAAAGTAAAAGAACATATATCAGTTTTATTATTTCTAGCATAATTTATGTTCCATACCAGTCATTGAACATTTTTAATATCATTCTGCCTATGGAATGGTGGAGTAGAAATTATCAGCCCTTCTTTTACTTTTTCCCAACTTTTATTATGTAAAATTCCAAACATACAAAAAGGTTGAAAAACTAGGACACAGACATTCATATCCCCATGAGCTACATTCAACAATCTAACCTGTGCCATGATTGTCCTTCTCCGTACATGTGTGTTTTTTGAGCCATTTGAATGTGAGCTTCAGACATCATGACTCTTCACCCTTAAACACACAGCCTGTGTTTCTTAAAAATCAGGAGATTCTCGGCCGGGCATGGTGGCTCACACCTGTAATCTCAGCACTTTGGGAGGCTAAGGCAGGTGGATCACGAGGTCAGGAGGTTGAGACCATCCTGGCCAACACAGTGAAACCCTGTCTCTACTAATAATACAAAAATTAGCAGGGCATGGTGGTGCATGCCTATAATCCCAACTACTCAGGAGGCTGAGGCAGGAGAACGCTTGAACCAGGGAGTCAGAGGTTACAGTGAGCCAAGATGCTGCCATTGCACTCCAGCCTGGCAACAGAGTGAGACTCTGTGTAAAAAAAAAAAAACAAAAAAAATCAGAGACTGATATGTGAGAGGAGACTCGCTCACATATCCATACCATTATTATGCCTAAGAAAACTCACAATCATTTCCCCAAAGGTCCCATGTTTTTTCCAGTTTTTTCAAAGTTGAGGCCAATCCAGGGCGCTATGTTTCTTTCTTTTTATTTACAAAATAGATGGAGCTTTGCTCTTGTTGCCCAGGCTGGAGTGCAGTGGCGCGATCTCAGCTCACTGCAACCTCCGCTGCCCGGGTTCAAGTGATTCTCCTGCATCAGCCTCCACAGTAGCTGGAATTACAGGCACCCGCCACCATGCCCAGCTAAATTTTTTTTGTATTCTTAGTAGAGATGGGGGTTTCACCATGTTGGCCAGGCTGGTCTTGAACTCCTGACCTCAAGTGATCCACCCGTCTCGGCCTCCCAAAGTGCTGGGATTACAGGCACAAGCTACCATGCCCCGCCCAAGCTTGCTTTAAAAGAAGATAGCAGGCCAGGCGCAGTGGCTCGAGTTCAAGACCAGTCTGGGCAACATAATGAGACCCCCATCTCTAAAAAAAAAACTTAGCTGGGCACGGTGACACATGCCTGTGGTCCTCAGGAGGCTGAAGCAGGAGGATTGGTTGAGCCCAGGAATTTGAGGCTGCAGTGGGCTACGATGGCACTACTGCACTGTAGCCTGGGTAACAGAGCAACACCCTGTCTCAGAAACAAAATAAAAAAAACCAAATAAATAAATTAAAAATTAAAAGAGGATAGCAATAACTTTTTAACAGAAAGGGGGTTGATTAAACAAGGGTGTCAAATAGTTGATAATCCTTGAAAGTGAGGAAGGAAAAAATTGTGGTTCTTTTACTGTCTCACTTTTGTATGTCTTTTAAGACTTTCGTATAAAAAATTTTAAAATGGCCGTGTGGCCGGGTGTGATGGCTCATGCCTGTAATCCCAGCACTTTGGGAGGCCAAGGCGGGTGGATCACCTGAGGTCAGGAATTCAAGACTAGCCTGACCAACATGGTGAAACCCCATCTCTACTGAAAATACAAAAATTAGCCAGGTGTGGTGGCGGGCGCCTGTAATCCCAGCTACTTGGGAGACTGAGGGAGGAGAATTGCTTGATCCCGGGCAGCAGAGGTTGCAGTGAGCTGAGATCACGTCACTGCACTCCAGCCTGAGCAACAGAGTGAGACTCCGTCTCAAAACAACAACAAAAACAACAACAACAACAAAAACGGGTAGGATCGCGACAGATTGAGAAGATGAAGAACTCTTTAAGAAGATGTATAAAATGCATCTCCAAACTTCCCATTTTACGTGTGTGCCAGGGATTTACCCTGTGCTTCGTATTTCCAGAGAGCAGTTACTTACTGTTCCCCAATTCCACTCACATACCTTGAAACTATGGACAAAGTCTTTTTTTGTTTGTTTTTAAGATGGAGTCTTGCTCTGTCACCCAGGCTGGAGTGCAGTGGCACAATCTCAGTTCATTGCAACCTCCACCTCCCGGATTCAAGTGATTCTCCTGCCTCAGCCTCCTGAGTAGCTGGGATTACAGGCATGCACCACCACACTTGGCTAATTTTTTGTATTGTTAGTAGAGACAGGTTTCACCATTGGCCAGGCTGGTCTTGAACTCCTGACCTCAGGTGATCCACTCACCTCAGCCTCCCAAAGTGCTAGGATTACAGGCGTGAGCCACCTTGCCTGGCCCTGGACAAGGTCTTCTGGATGATACACATTCTAGTATAGATAAATTATGCTTCAAATCAGTTGAGACCGAATGGCCCCCAACTCTACCAAGCAGAGCCCACAACTGATTGGCCACAACAAATGTCCCAAACAAGAATAGATTTACTCTGCAATAAAACACCTCCCAGATTTGTTTGTGTGCGGACTGGACTAACAAGGGTCTACATCTCCTAATACTTAATACGACCTAAGGGAACACCTGGCAGGAAAGGCATTGTTCAGCATTACAGCAAGCATGACACAAGAATCTTTCAAACAGGCCGGGTGTGGTGGCTCATGCTCGTAATCCTAGCACTTTGGGAGGCCGAGGTGGGCAGATTGCTTGAGCTCAGGAGTTCAAGGCCAGCCTGGCCAACATGGTGAAACACCGTGTCTACTAAAAATACAAAAATTAGCTAGGTGTGGTGGCACACGCCTGTAGTCCCAGCTACTTGGGAGGCTGAGGCAGGGGAATCTCTTGTACCTGGGAGGTGGAGGTTGCAGTGAGCTGACATTGGCAGCACTACCCTCCAGCCTGGGCACTGGAGCAAGACAGAGTCTCAAAAAAAAAAAAAAAAGAAAAAGAAAAAATCTTGCAAAGAGAGTATCTGCAAGATCAAGGAAAGCTGGCCTGATATTTTAAGACTCAAAACATCCATGTTGTAGAAACTTTTGCCTTGAGAAAAATAGAAATAATTGCTCCAGTTTTGAATTACCTTCAGTCTCTGAAGTTATTTCTTAAGTGCTTCTTGGAAATTTAGGAAATGGGTTCTGAACTAAGTAAAGTCGAACAGGCTCCAGATTTATTAGAAAAAAAATCAGTGTCAAGGCAAAACAAAACATGATTTTTATCTGGAAATGAGATAAAGGTTGACGGAAGGGAAGAGAAGAGCATCAACAAGGTTGATCTTATACAGGCCACAGATCTGAAAAATTCAAGCGTGGTAAATAAACCCAGAGAATCCAGAATGTTTCTAGAATCCCCTCTAAGGTGGTGTGCATGAAATAACTCATGTAGTCAGTGACCACCATTTCTGAAGTCTTTTATTATACAAACACTTACTGCAGAAAAATTATAAAATGCAAACAAATGAAAGAGAGAAAAATTATCCATCTTGCCACATCCCAGGACCACATTGTTAACACTTATGTGAATATCCTTCCAGATTGTTTTCTATCAAGAACAATACTAATTTTTTCCCCACAAAAATCAGATCAAACATGCTGTTTGGACACCTGGGTTTCTTCATTTGGTATCTCCATGTAAAGAAATCTTTTTTTTTTTTTTGAGACAATCTCACTCTGTCGACCAGGCTGGAGTGCAGTGGTGTGATCTCAGCTCACTGCAACTTCTGACTCCTGGGTTCAAGCAATTCTCGTGCCTCAGCCTCCCCAGTAGCTGGGATTACAGGTGTGCGTCAACCACACCTGGCTAATTTTCGTATTTTTAGTAGAGATGGGGTTTCACCATGTTGACCAAGCTGGTCTGGAACTCCCTACCTCAGGTGATCCACCCACCTTGGCCATCCAAAGTGCTGGGATTACAGGCGTGAGCCACTGCAAGTGGCCTTGCTTTGTTTGAATAGAGACAGGGTTTCACCATGTTTTCCAGGCTGGTTTTGAACTCCTGAGCTCAAGCGATCCGCCCACCCCAGCCTCCCAAACTGCTGGGATTACAGGTCTGAGTCACTGCGCCCACCCATCTTTTTTATTTCTATCTAAATATTGTTAATGGCTGCAAAGACTATTTCTTCTGGAGTGTATCAAAATTCACCATTCCCCTACATTAGCATTAATGTCACTTCCAGGTTTTTGCTATTAGAAATATGCTGCAATGAGCTTTCTTTTGTTAAGCACTACATTCTGGACCACATGTCACATCTGGCATCCAGAGGGACATTTGTTTGCAGATGTTACAAAGCCTCACTGCTGGAAGGTACTCCTCCCCCCATCTCTAGGGATCAGAAGAACCCCAGAGTAACCCAGTTTGGAGGTACTCTATGTCCGGACTCGCCTTATTTAGGACATTAGGAAGATCACTGTATAAAAGGAAGACAGCTAAGCTAAATCCCAGAACTTTTCCGAAATCTGTTTGTTATAAAGTTGAAAAGTAAACATTTTCCATTATTTATTAGCACTACATTTACGAATCCATTTGCCTTCAGGCTTCCTGCCTGTCTGGCGGAATTCAGGTTTGGTATGGGAAAGGATGAAGCAGATCCTAATGAAAAAAGGAAGATTTTTCAGTAACTGAAATGAAACCTACAGCCAAGGCAAGTCAGACCCAGAACACAGTTAATAACCATTAGTTATTTCCACTGTATTCTTATTTTACATCATCCCAGATTCTTTTTATCTCCTTAAAACACAGACTGACAAGAAAATTTAAATATTTTTGTTAAAGCAGTTACGGTCAATGCCCCACTGTGTCTGCAATTAAAAGAAATATGTATCCTGACTATTTGGGGATGAGATTTCTGTTTTGATTTTACTCCAGAAAAACCAATTACAACATGTAACCGGGCATTTCCAGACTTTGAAGTAAGTAAAAAGAATCCAGTTTCCTTTTCTCCAAATTCTTGGAGATGTCAAGTAGAACCCTAAAAGGCTGTAATTCACACGGTAAAACCCTGCTGAAAACACTCTCCCCTTGCATTTTGGAAGAGATACGTCACTCAACAGGAATGGCTCCCTCAGAATCCAGAATACACTCGTCAGCCAGCCGACCCTTGTTCTCAAGTGATCTCACGATTCCTAAGATGCTCTCAGGCAGCAAGTTCTACAGTATCTCAATTATTAGGGGATCCAGGCTGAGGGGTCACTTTAAACAAGATCAGTTCCTCTTGGAAGATGCCTTGTGGGGACCTTTCCAAGACTCAATTTTATACTCAATTGATACTTAGTTCTGTAGGTAACAAGAAATCAACAGAAACATTTTGGAAACAGAAACTCCTGAAAATCACAGAAACATTTTAGCAAGTTGTGTTCCTGGATGTCTCCTGAAAGCAGCCTGACAAAAACTTTGTATGGAGATGAGTTTTAATGCCCTTTAAAAAGCTCTTTTAAGTCCATTATTAATTGCCAGAATGAGTACACTGAGGAAAGGCCTTGTCCGGTGCTGAGACAGACATTAAAACAATGGTACCATGATTAAATAAGTTTTTTATTGTCACATTTAACTGCTTTGTCAGATATACATTGTAGATTTCAGTATGGCATCAAAATAAAAATATTTTCCTGAATGTCAAAATCTGAACAGAGGAGATGGTAATGGCACTTAAAAAAAATAAATTCACACTGGCGCTGAAGCTGCGTAGTAGGTAGCTGATAAAAACTGGAACACATTTGCAGATAAAGTGGTCTGCAGCGTTTTAAATCAAATGGCAGTGGTGTAAGGCCAACCAAACCAGAAGAGTAGTTAAAAGACAGACCCCCATAGAGGGGCGATCCAAAGAACGGCAGTTCTAGCGTTTCATTTTCGGTCTATATGATACTGTCTAATTTAGTACTGGAACTGGAGCTCAGTGAGTAAATGGCTATCCTATAAACTGAAACTACTTTTTCAGAACCCAGATTTTAAGCCTCTCCAACGACTTCCTTATTCTTACAGGTTTTAACTAGTTCAAAGGAAAGGCAGTTAAACTCCAAGTATTAACCTCTTGGCTGTCCTTGTCATAAATGGCGGGTCTTGCAGTTTCCAAACCAGAAGCCCAACATGCTCCTGAATGTCTTAGTGGTTTCACACGTTGTGGGCAAAACTAGAAAACAAGTAGTCATTAAATAAAAATATAAGTGCATCCCAAGAGAGTCTCTACACATACCGCAATTATTCCCTAAAGGGCAACTTAAAATAAAGTAAGTATGGTTATTCAGCTTGAAAATGAATCTTTTTTCACCAAGATTCCCGAACAGTTTATTATTAAATGTCTTTCCTCCACAAATAAAACTAACACTAGGATTTGTCAGAAGATCTAAATGAGTTATATCTCCTCTGTATGAACTCAGCTAAACCTACCGTGTCTGGAATCTGTTCATTATAAAACTCACTCCTTCTATTCTCCACTGCTGTGTGTCCTCTAAGATTCCATACAGGTGCCAGTGCAACACAGTAGTCACTGTAATCCATCAAGAAAAAAATAATTAATTTATTTTATGACATATTTATTTGGATGATTACTTACTGGTAATTAGTATCTCTACTTTTTTTTTTAAAGGCAACCATTTTAAGTGATAATACATATCAAGCTAGTAGAAAAAAGTTGAAAGCCCTCTCTTTTATTTCACAAAGTCATGCAGACAAGAGAAGGTATATCTGATTTGTTCCAATCAGGTTTCTTGGAATTATCAAAATTTCTTTTCTGGCAAAGATGAATTTGGCTCATCATAGAAAGGAGTTCTTTGAAGGCTGCTGCTAAACTTGTTTCCCTTTGAAAAAGTAAATTTCAAGGCATGATAGTGCAAGAGGTAAGTTTTTGATTTATAGAACATTTATAGACTAATTGTGCTTAGTCTCTAATTTCCAATTTATTTTAAAGAACAGAAACTACGCTGATAAGTTTCACTTTGCCTAAATTTACCAGTACATCCATGAATCGCACCAGAATTAGGACAATTTGATTATCTTACTGATTCTGCCATGAAGCTTGCACACTGTATCCAAAGGAAAAGACCCACGGATGGAGCCTCCCACAGGTTCTGTGCACACGATTCTCTTCTTGGGAGTCAAGGTATCTGAGAAAGCAGTTCCCCCCAGATTAAGTTCTCAAAAACCCTCTCAGTAAGCAATGAAGAAAACCAGTGCTAGGTGGAGAGTTCCTTTTGTTTAGTTAAATCTGGGAGGTCTGAGTGTTCCTGGGGTCCTCGTCGGGATGTGTCACGGGTCGAGAATCTTTCGAATGTGAGTATTCACTATTAGAAGGCTCTGTAGGGTCAATCAAATTTTCATAATCACTGTCGTCTGAATCCTCGCCACTGTCTCCAGCTGCTCTTTGGGGAGGAGGAAGGTCAGCCCCACTTCCAGGATACTTCAGTCCGGCACTGGTGGAAGCATAATTGGAGGAGCCCACAGCTTGAGGTCGAGGCATAAAGACACTCCTTTCCATGCGAGAGTGGCTCAAAGTACTTTCTTGATTGTTTGGGTGAAAATCAGAATAGGGGGGAGGAGGATCAGAAGCCTCTGCATCTCCAAGTGTACTTCTACCTTCAGCTGCAAACCCAGAAGAGGGCATCCGAGGACTGAATGCTGGGTCCAAACTTTCAGACGGCATCTGTCTGCTTAACACTGCCTGCTGCAATCCTGGATGAAAAAAAAAGAATATTCTAACACTTTCTAGATTCTCACAGCTTTTCATCTCAATGTATAACATGGTCAACCCGAATGTTCCGGAAAACAGCAGTGAGGCAATGAAGCTGACTGTTACTATTAATTATTTTACAATTGCATAGTACTTGATAATTTACAAGATATTTCCCTACACATTAATTCATTTAAGGCCATGACAAATTTCTGAAGTGTTATCATTATCGTTATGAATACTGTTTCCATTATAGATGCAAAGAAACCAGAGTTCTGAAAGGTGAGGTGATGTGGCTAAGGGGACAGCTGGAAGTGGGCCTGAGACTCAGAATGCAGGCTCTGCCGCTCCACATCCTGTGCTGGTTCCCTGGCGTGGGGTTTGCTGTGTCACGCTGTGGGGCCCAAAGGTTGAAATGGAAACGTCCTGTCCACGGAATGGAAATGTGAGATTCTTTCTTTGGCAGCCTCCTATCAAAAAACCGATTTCTTTATAGCTACCTGTCATAATACACTTATACACCTTAAAACTTTAAAAGCCCTATGTTAAGTAGGTACTGAACCACAGCTTTACTCTATTTTTATTAATGCTGTGAAAGAACCCACATAGTCCACATAGTCTTGAAAGTTTTTGTAGGTAACATTTAAATTTTTTAAAAGTATTATAAAACTGATACACACTCGTACAATATTTAGATTATTTAGAAAGGATGAAAGAAAATAAAAGCTGCCCACAATTCCATCATCCCAATAACACTGTCAGGATGAAAAGGACACAGGATTTCAAGCGAAGAGACCTAAATTGTAAGTATCAGGCCCTCACTTCCTTGCTGTGTTACAGAAGTCACTAATCCTTGCTGAACTCGGTTTTATTATCCAGCTTTGAGTGTTTGTCTGTACACATGTGTATAAAACATGGCTGACATCACCTAGTTTATACTGTTTTATATCCTAGTTTTTTGTTTGTTGAGACAGGGTCTCACTGTCACCCAGGCTGGAGTATAGTGACACAATCATGGCTCACTGTAGCCTTGACCTCTCGGGCTCAGGTGATTCTCCCACCTCAGCCTCCCAAGGAGCTCGGACTAGAGGTGCATGCCACCACACCTGGCTTTTTTTCTTTTCTTTTTTTTTTTTAAGTAGAGACGGGGTTTGCCATGTTGCCCACGCTGGTCTTGAACTCCTGGGTGCAAGTGATCCACCTGCCTCGGCCTCCCAAAGGGCTAGGATTACAGGTGTGAGCCACCATGGTTGGCCTAGTTTTTTTTTTGTTTGTTTGTTTTTTGAGACGGAGTCTCACTCTGTCGCCCAGGCTGGAGTACACTGGCACTATCTCGGCTCACTGCAAGCTCCGCCTCCCGTGTTCACACCATTCTCCTGCTTCAGCCTCCCAAGTACCTGGGACTACAGGCGCCTGCCACCACGCCACCACACCTGGCTAATTTTTTGTATTTTTAGTAGAGACGAGGTTTCACCGCATTAGCCAGGATGATCTCGATCTCCTGACCTCGTGATCCGCCCATCTCGGCATCCCAAAGTGCTGGGATTACAGGTGTGAGCCACCGTGCCCGGTCTAGTTTTTTTACTTAAAATTATATATTGGGGCCAGGCGTGGTGGCTCACGCCTGTAATCCTGGCACTTTGGGAGGCCAAGGCAGGTGGGTCATGAGGTCAGGAGATCGAGACCATCCTGGCTCACGCGGTGAAAACCCCTCTTTACTAAAAATACAGAAAAATTAAGCCAGGCGTGGTGGCGGGTGCCGATAGTCCCAGCTACTCAGGAGGTTGAGGCAGGAGAATGGCATGAACCCAGGAGGCAGAGCTTGCAGTGAGCTGAGCCACTGCACTCCAGCCTGGCTGACAGAGTAAGACTCTGTCTCAAAAAGAAAAAATAAAATAAAATAATATATTGGGCATTAACTCAAATTCACTTCAATGGCTGTATAATATTCCATCATACATATATATACCATAATTTAAATAAAATTTATAACTGTAAATTGACAAATTATAGCTATACATGTTTATAACATACTGTAATTTATTCAATTATTTTACTTTTGTTGACTTAACTACTTTAAATTCCTATTTTGGCCAGGCATAGTGGCTCACACCTGTAATCCCAGCACTTTGGGAGGCTGAGGCAAGAAGATTGTTTAAAGCTCAGGAGTTTGAGACCAGCCTGGGCAATAGAGTGAGACTTCATCTCTAAAAAACGAAAATAAAAATTCCTATCTGTATTTCTTTCTTTTTTCTGAGATAGAGTCTCGCCCTGTGGCCCAGGCTGGAGTGCAGTGGCGTGATCTTGGCTCACTGCAACCTCTGCCTCCCGGGTTCAAACGATTCTCCTGCTTCAGCCTCCCAAGTAGCTGGGATTACAGGTGCCTGCCACCATGCCCAGCTAATTTTTGTATTTTTAGTAGAGATGGGATTTCACCATGTTGGCTAGGCTGGTCTCAAACTCCTGAGTTCGTGATCCGCCCGCTTTGGTCTCCCAAAGTGCTAGGATTACAGGCATGAGCCAGCATGCCCAGCCTCTATTTTGTTTTTTTTTTTTTTTTTTTTTGAGACAGTCTCACTGTGTTGCCCAGGCTGGAGTGCAGTGGTGTGATCTTGGCTCACTGCTACCTCCACCTCCCAGGTTCAAGCAATTCTTCTGCCAAGTGCACACCACCATGACCAGCTAATTTTTGTATTTTTAGTAGAGATGAGGTATCACCACATTGGCTAGGCTAATCGAACTCCTGACCTCAGGTGATCTGCCCGCCTCAGCCTCCCAAAGTGCTGGGATTACAGGCGTGAGCCACTGCGCCCGGCCCTATCTGTATTTCTGATTATTTCTAGAAAAATGTAACAGTAAATCAGACTGTTATATTTGCCTGGAAACATGAATTACATTTTAACTGGATTACATATATTCTTATTAAATTAAAAAAGTTTAGCCCTAACCTTATCTTTTACACTTGATATTATCTGCCATATGTTTATAAATTTTACATACAGATAATAATTCTGGTGGTGTTACAGCGAACATGGCTGTTATGCTGGAATTACTAGGTTCATGGGCCTAATTCTCATTCAGTTTGTTCCTTAGCCTAATGGTGTCTATTCATCCATGGTTACGAAAATTAGACATTTAAAACCTTTACTATGACCGAACATAAAGCTAAAAGAATATTTGGTAGCTCCTCTATGAGGCTATATTAAGACAGGACACAGGCTGGGTGCAGTGGCTCACGCCTGTAATCCCAGCACTTTGGGAGGCCGAGGCGGATGGATCACCTGAGGCTGAGACCAGCCTGGCCAACATGGTGAAACCCCGTCTCTACTGAAAACACAAACAAAAAAAACAATTAGCTGGGCATGGTGGCGGGCACCTATAGTCCCAGCTACTCGGGAGACTAAGACAGGAGAATCACTTGAAACCAGAAGGTGGAGGTTGCAGTGAGCCAAGATCACGCCACTGATTCCAACCTGGGTGACAGAGGGAGACTCTGTCTAAAAAAAAAAAAAAAAAAAAAAAAAATACAGGACACAGTGTTCTGCTGGGTATGCCAGGGTTAACTAAGTAGCAACCACCACATTCACTGTAACTAGATCTGATTGTCAATATATACACAAATCTATATCAATAACTTATTGGGATTTATTCTAATTTCCACTTCAGCTTTTCTACCTTTGGTCTTCTTTTTCTTCAAGTGTCAGAGAATTGAGGGGGCTACTATGAAAAACAGCACTTGCCCTCCAGAGAAACTGAACAAGAGACTACTCTGCCGCAGCCAGGCTAATCTGAGACTTGATGAGCATAGAAAGAAGCATATCATTTATTGTATAATATAATCTGATGTTTAAAACAACATTTCCCTGATACTGAATGGTAAAATTAATAAGAAACTTACTTCTTTCTTGTTCCTTTTCATTTTTCCTCTGAGTGATTTGTCTTCTTAATTTGTTCACTTCCGCCTGACAAGATTCAACAACTCGCTCACTCTTTTCAACATCTGCACACACTGCCTGAGGAAAAAAACGACAACAAGGTTAGCTTCAAGTTCAAGCACAAGGCATTCCATAAATTCAGCGCTGATTACAACTCCAGGAAAAGTCCAGATGGTTTATTGAGTTAAAAAGCAGCCACATAAGGTAGAACAAAATCAAGAAAGCCCAAAAGACTAGAATTGTTATTATTCACTGATTTGCTTTAATTTTAAGATGATTACGCTATTTAGCTTACAAATTCTTCACCAATAAGGGTAAGATAGGAAAGATTTACTCTTTCCTTTGATTAATCATTTTTATTGAAATGAAAAGGGAACTGTTGGTGACAGTTTAGCATACAAAGGAAGAACAAAAGGTAAGACAGGAATAAGATGCTTTCAACTTTTATTTATCACCAACATTCAAAAAATCAGATAAGACAATTTAACAGAAAATATTTATAAAGAAAAGTTGAAAAAAAGTTTCAAAGTCAAGGTTTAATAAAAGGTAGTTTTTGAGACTGCATCTGTGTAATGTAGCTATTTATAACCCTGAGAAAACTATGTGATTTGGTATTTTCAAAGCAGGCCTTATTCAATCAACAATGAAATATAACAGCCACTTTTGGCCAGTGCTGATATTCTGAAAAGGGCATGGTCATGAATTCAGGACAAAAAGCTATTTTCCACTGCACGTTCCTTCCATAGCAGAAATACCAGAAGCTTCCAGAAAGTAGGCTGGTTATCAGTGAGTCTGTATAAAGCTCCCTATACTGGTAGGTGCACAGTGACCCTAGTTTGGAGCACTAGACTGGAAATGGCTCTTGTATGCTTCTCCTTTTGCCCTGGGCTGAACTCAGCCTGTTTTCCTCTTTTTCAGTATCTGCCTTCATTCCTCTTTCTACTCATTGAGGCCTTCATCCTTTTTATTTTTATATTTTAGAGTTGGGGTCTCACTCTGTCACCTGGGCTGGAGTGCAGTGGCAGTGGCAGCACAATCGTAGCTCACTGCAGCCTTGACCTCCTGGGCTCGAGCAATCCTCCTTCCTCAGCTTCCCAAGTAGCAGAGGACTACAGGTGCATGCTGCCACACCTGGCTAATTTTTAACTATTTTGTAGAAATGGGGTCTCATTATGTTGCCCAGGCTGATTTCGAACCCCTTGGCTCGAGAGATCCTCTTGCCTAGGCCTCCCAAAGTGCTGGGATAACAGGTGTGAGCCACTATGCCTGGCCAAAGCCTTTTTCCTTAAAGTCAGGCCTTTCTCTGGATCTCGAGCGCTTCATCTTTACCACTTTCTTTGCTGTACTCAAAGGCAAGTTCAAAGGCTCTTCTGTTCTTAGATTTTAGAGCAAACTACTCCTAAGAAGACAGCGGGGATGATGAAAACAATGTGGGAAAGTATCGTTAGCATCTAGCTCAGTAGTTGGCTCACAGGAGATGTTTCCATCGATGCCTGTTGCATAAATGACTAGGAATGAACAGGCTCTGCCGAGATCCTTTCACTTCAGGGAGGCAGCTGGGGGCAAAATGAGTGAAATAGGATGAAGAAGCAGAGCTGCAACCAGTTATGGGTGCCTTTTGATATTGTCTCGACTTAGAATATAACTGATGGAGATAGCTGTGTTCTTAGCAAGACTTTCTACATTTTCCTAGAAAAACTACTATCACAAATGGGGCCGTAAGTATTTGAAACAGTAGCATTAACAATCTACTTCAGGCACAGAGTGAGTGAGCCGGGCTTCTGCAAGACGGCACGAATCATTATTCCACAGCTTGACTCTGTTCTGGGAAAGCAGATTCTGACTTTCGGATCCTAACTCTATTTGTCAGTTGGAAGATAATTAAAAATTAAAGTAGAATTAAAAACTTTTGGGCAAGACAAATAAGATGAAAACTAATAAATAAATCAGTTACCTGAACTTTCTCCTGAAGTGCATTGTAAACCTGATAAATCGCCCTGATATCTTTCATTACTCCATCCTTGTCAAAAAAGTCAGTACTAGAAGGCAAACAGAAAAAGATGTCACAAGGTTACCATAACCGCTGTGAAATGGAAAGGCATTTTTCCTATCTCTTCCACTTTATTGTTTAAATGCTGTGACTCCAAGGTGACAGTGTTTAAGGAATAATGCTCATACCACAAGAATTACAGAAATTTTAAAAACCCATGTTACCAAGATCATTTAAAAAATAATAAAAAGCTATGTATTTTTCAGTGACTATGTTTAGGTTTTAGAACCTCAGAAATAATACTCTATCCAAAACTTTTGTATCAATTACAAAAAATATTGTGGTAAATGATTTTAAAAATTCATGAAAGTAAATTCTCTCTTCAATAAGAACAAAATTTTGATACATGCTGGTGGTATCTAGACAATTATCTTACTGTATTCTTCAGTTTTAATCATATCAAACTTGGTTTTACATTTTTTCATACACCTTTTAAATGTTATTAACAAAAGAAATATTGCTGACAAAAGAAAAAACTAGCACTTTACCTTTCAACTTACCCATGTTCTTTAATCACTTTGGCATAACTCTGAGAAGTATTTGGCACTGAAGACACTTTGTACTCTTGCTGGCTAGTATTTCCTAGATTGGGAATAGCAAGTGATATCCTTTGATTATACCTATGGGAAAAATTCAGAAAGAGATCATGTTAAATGTACCATTCTATCATATTCAAGTGAGACTGACAGTTTGAAAAAAAAAAAAAGGGCTAGGTGTGGTGGCTCACACCTGTAATCTCAGCACTTTGGGAGGCCGAGGTGGGCAGATCACCTGAGGTCAGGAGTTCGAGACCAAGACCAGCCTGGCCGACATGGTGAAACCTTGTCTCTACTAAAAATGAAAAAAAAGTTAGCTGGGCATGGTGGTGCACACCTGTAGTCCCAGCTACTCAGGAGGCAGAGGCAGGAGAATCACTTGAACCCAGGAGGCGGAGGATGCAATGAGCCAAGATTGTGCCACTGCACTCCAGCCTGGGCGACAGAGCGAGACTATCTCTAAATAAATAAATAAATGAATAATTATTTAAAAAGGGCATGTGTGGTGGCATGTGCCTACAGTCCCAGCTACTTAAGAGGCTGAGGTGACAGGATCAGGAGTTCAAGGTTACAGTGAACTATGATAGTGCCACTGTACTCCAGCCTGGGTGACAGAGCAAGACCCTATCTCTAAATAATAATAATAATAAAGTTAAAATAAATAAAATTAATTAACTAAGAAAAGAATGGGGCTTGGTGATAGGAGTCTTAGTTGCTGACATTGGTAAACTAACAGGAAGGTCTCATGGAGCACCTCCTTCTACAGAAAACCCAAGGATACATGAGTTAGTAATGTTTTCCCTCCTATAAAGTAGAACCTTGCTTATCAACTCCTTGAGAGCAGAGGTCATGCCTTACACATCTTTCATATACCCACAGTGACTGACACAATGCTGAGCCTATTGTAAGCGCTCAAGAAATACCTACAGATTATGTAATGAAATCTTATAAAAACCTTTTTAACAATTAACAATTATTTTCACTGATGTCAATTTAATTTATTCTACAACAAATAAACTTCCAGAGGGAAACCATTCTGCTGTTTACAAACAGACAACATGATCGTATAATCATATGGGTGTTTTTCGGTTTTTTTTTTGCTTTACCAAGTTCACAATGCAAAACCCTTATTAACCAGCAGGTGGATCAATTTCACAATTTTGTATATGAAATTTATGTTTCAAAATTATAGTCAGACTTCCGCAGCAATAAAACTGCATTTCCACACAGTGGATTATGGAGAAGCAAATGATGATTTCCAGCTATTTATTCCTTATAAGGATTTATGCATAATAAACACATCTTATTAATGCTTCTTGATCCAAAAACAATTTTATGTAAATAACTGACAAGAAAAATACCTTCTGTAACCACAAAAAGAGCTAAAGAGAATAATACAAATTTTTATTTAAAGATGCATAAAATTTTGGGAGGCCGAGGCAGGTGAATCACCTGAGGTCAGGAGTTCGAAACCAGCCTGGCCAACATGTCAAAACCCTGTCTCTACTAAAAATACAAAAAAATTAGCCAGCATGGTGGTGTGTGCCTGTAATCCCAGCTACTGGAGAGGCTGAGGCAAGAGCCCGGGAAGCAGAGGTTGCAGTGAGCTGAGATCGTGCCACTGCACTCCAGCCTGAGTGACAGAGCTGGACTCCGTCTAAAAAAAAAAAAAAAAAAAAAGCATAAAATGCACTATAATGCACGTTTTCAAAGTCATGAATCTCAATGACTTGTACCAACGTCCGTCCTTTTTTTTTTTTTTGAGATGGATTCTTGCTTTGTTGCCAGGCACGATCTCAGCTCACTGCAACCTCCGCCTCCAGGTTCAAGTGATTCTTCTGCCTCAGCCTCCTGAGTAGCTGGGAATACAGGCACATGCCACCACACCCAGCTAATTTTTGAATTTTTTTTTTTTGTCTTTTTTTTTTCCTTTTTGTGGAGAACGGGGTCTCGCTATATTACCCAGGCAGGTCTCGAACTCCTGGGCTCAAGCTATCCTCCCGCCTCTGCCTCCCTGAGAGCTGGGATTACAGGCGTGAGCCACAGCACCCGGCCTAATTTTTGAATTTTTAGTAGAGACGGGGTTTCACCATGTTGGCCAGGATGGTCTCGATCTCTTGACCTCATGATCTGCCCACCTCGGCCTCCCAAAGTGCTGGGATTACAGGCGTGAGCCACTACGCCTGGTCCCAACATCCTTCTTATATGTGAGACAGATGGAAAAGAAAGCTTTACCTTCTATTTGGTCTAAAGAGTACGTATTCTAAAGCGTGAGTGGAATTGTTGGCAGTGGAGATGAAGCTGAAGAGGAGAAAGACGAGGTCGGGCACACCGAGGATGCGGGTGAGCTGCTTGTGAAGAACCTGCTCTCTGTAGGACATCTGCTGCTGTGTGTTGCGCCGGAATCTGTACCACCCAATGACTTTCTGAAAGAAAAGTGTGAAGAGTTGCATGAAATCTTACAAATTTAATTCTGAATGTATCCATACAAACACAAGTGCACAAATGTTCACAGAAGCTTTATGTGCAAAAGCCCCACACTGAAACAACCCAAGTGTCCATCAGCAGGAGCATGGATAAACAGACTGGTTCCGGCATACACTGGATCCTGCTTAGTAAGAAAAAGAATACGAATGAGTCCCAAAATAACTATGCCGAGTGAAAGAAGCTAGACACCTCCTCACTAAAACAAGTACAGGTTATAGGGTTCTATTTATACAAAATGCTAGAAAATGAAAACTAATCTACAGTGACATAAAGCAGATCAGTGGTTAACAGGAATCAGGGGAGAAGGCAGGACTGGAAAGGCATAAGGAAGCTTTTGTAGGTGATAGAGATGCTCGTTATCTTAGTATGGTGATGGTTTCACAAGTTTACACATACATCAAACTTCTAAGAGTATACATTTGAAATATGTATGATATGTCAATTTTACCTCAATAAAACTATTTTAAAAGTGTGGCTTTGTCAGCTCTAACTACAGCGTAACTAAACTAGCTGATGAAACTGTTATGCTCTCTAGAAGAATACTTCTCATAATGAGATTTGTTGGTCATCGGGAAGACAAATGACTTTAGGGATATCCGAAAGACTGCTGAAGTGCAGATTCCTGGGCCCCACCCAAATCTGCAGAATCAGAACCTCCCAAGACAGAGCCAGGAATCTGAATTTAAGTAAGTTTCTGAATTTTTCTTTTGCACATTGAAATTTAAAAACATCTGTTGTCAAAACATTTAATTATTTATTAGAAGATCAATCTTCATACAGCTTCCTTCTTTGAAACCAACTCTGGGCTAAAATCTTGTTTTAAGAAGTAAAGGTAGTTTAAATCTATTAGTGTCATATTAAAATTAAAATTAACAGTAAATTGAGATTGTTTTGACACTTTCATGTAGAAAGTAAGCCAACTTTTGCTGAGGCTAGCTATGTCACAAATATTTTCACTAATTATACCACTCTAAGTGAATGTTTTCTCCATTGAGTTCATATCACATGCAAAGAACTACAGAGAACAAAGAAATAAGCAATAGTTCCCGACTCAAGGAGTACTACTGAACATAAAACAAATCTTCCCATAGATTAAAGCAATTAATTCTGATATTCCTTAAATAAAAAGAAAACCCAAGCTTTTCTTTCAGGGTATAATCTTTTTTTTTTTTTTTTTTTTTGAGACAGAGTCTTGCTCTGTTGCCCAGGCTGGAGGGCAGTGGCACGATCTCAGCTCACGGCAACCTCCACCTCCTGGGTTCAAGTGATTCTCCTGCTTCAGCCTTCCGAGCAGCTGGTATCACAGGCATGCGCCACCATGCCCAGCTAATTTTTTTATTTTTAGTAGAGATGAGGTTTTGCCATGTTGGCCAGGTGGGTCTTGAACTCCTGACCTCAAGTGGTCCATCCGCCTCAGCCTCCTACAGTGCTGGGATAACAGGCATGAGCCACTGTGCCTGGCCTCAGTATATAATCTTATAGAAGAGATGTTTTGTCCAAAGTTACAGAGCTCATGAGTGACAGCCAAGATGTGGAATCAAGGTGCCTGCCTCTTTCCACTGGGCAACACTAACTTTCACATTCTACATTAGACATGATGGTGGCCATAAAAAAGGTAAAAGTAGTTTTCATTTCAAGAAAATGTGGATACAATTAGATAGAGCTATTGATGTATGTGAACACGGCACATTTCATTCTAAGATTCAATACTCTGTACCCAACTCCTATTTGGAATGTTGGAATTACCTACTCAGTAGACCTCAGGCATGCCCCACACTTCCCCTGCCTTCCTGCAAAGACCTGAACGGTGCTCAGCACACTGGCTGTTTTCATGAAATACTCATTGACTAATAGAATCTTTCAAATGGCTATTGGATGAATAACAGTGCTTTTCAGTTATGCCAATTTGAACTATTTTATTTCATTGTTTTTCCTAGCTGCCTTTTTTTTTTTTTTTTGGTTTTTGAGATGGAGTCTTGCTCTGTTGCCCAGGCTGGAGAGCAGTGGCATGATCTTGGCTCACAGCAACCTCCACCTCCTAGGTTCAAGCAATTCTCATGCCTCAGCCTCCCAAGTACCTGGGACAACAGACGTATGCCACCACGCCTGGCTAATTTTTTGTATTTTTCGTAAAGATGGTGTTTCACCATGTTAGCCAGGATGGTCTTGATCTCCTGACCTCATGACCCACCAGCCTCAGCCTCCCCAAATGCTGGGATTACAGGCATAAGCACCGTGCCCAGTCGATTTCTTCTTTTGTGAATTTCCTGTTCAAGGTCGTTACTCATCTTTCTCACTTAAAATTTTGAAATCTGCCAGGTGCAGTGGCTCACACCTGTAAACCCAGCACTTGGGGAGGCCAAGATGAATAGATCGCTTGAGCCCAGGGCTTTGAGACTAGCCTGAGCAACATGGCAAAACCCCGTTTCTACTAAAAAAAAAAAAAATTAGCCAGGTGTTATGGCGCATGCCTGTAGTCCCAGCTACTTGGGGGGCTGAGGTGGGAGGATCACCTGAGCCTGGGAGGTCGAGGCTACAGTGAGCCATGATCGTGCCACTGCACTCCAGCATGGGTGACAGCGTGAGACCCCCATCTCAAAATAAACAAATACAAATCAAATCAAATAAAAATTTGAAATCTGTTTAAAAAAAAATACTTCCTGGTACTTCTAATATGTAGTGAATGCTCTAAAAAATTGTGCTCCAAAAAGAATCTGTATAGAACAAATTTTAGTTTTAGAAAGTATAATTAAGATTTATGGCTGGGTGCGGTGGCTCATGCCTGTAATCCCAACAATTTGGGAGGCTGAGGCAGGTGGATCACTTGAGTTTGAGACCAGCCTGGGCAATATGGTGAAACCCCGTCTCTACCAAAAATGTAAGAATTAGCCGAGTGTGGTGGCGCACCCCTATAGTTCTAGCTCCTCAGGAGGCTGAGGCAGAATTGCTTGAAGCTGGGAGGTGGAGTGTGCAGTGAGCCGAGATCGCGCCACTGCACTGCAGCCTGGGTGACAGAGTGAGACTCCATCTCAAAAAAATAAATAAATAATTTTTTTAAAAAGTATAATAAAGGTTCATAATTTAAAATATGAAAAATGAGGGTGTAAGGTAGCATCTGAGAGGTGAGGGATGGGCTGCTAAGAGATTCCAGAATGTCTGCTCCCAGGCAAATCACTAATATGAGAGTGCTGGACCATGTGATGCCTGTGGCTGCTTTAACACCCCTTCCTGGTTGGGCAGGCAGCTTGGTTAGACTACCAGAATGGAGCACCTCTTCAGCTTACTATCGTGTATAAAGCCATTTGCCTTTCTTCTGACCTATCCTTCCACACTTCCTATTCTTCCTTTTATCCTTACCTCCTCCTGTACATTAGAAAGGCTGTTGTTCTAATCTAACTGCACTTACTCCTAACACTGTTAAACAAAGTCATTTTGTTTCCCGCTTGACAAGTTGAAAACCTTTTTTTTTTTGAGACGGAGTCTCACTCTGTCGCCCAGGCTGGAGTGCACTGGCGCCATCTCGGCTCACTGCAAGCTCCACCTCCTGGGTTCACACCATTCTCCTGCCTCAGCCTCCCAAGTAGCTGGGATTACAGGCGCCTGCCACCACACCCGGCTAATTTTTTGTATTTTTAGTAGAGACGGGATTTCACCATGTTAGCCAGGATGGTCTCGATCTCCTGACCTCACGATCCTTCTGTCTCGTCCTCCCAAAGTGCTGAGATTACAGGCATGAGCCACTGTGCCCGGCGACAAGTTGAAAACTTTTATTGGTACTTTCTTTCTTAAGAAATGGTTAGTAATGGATCTGTTTTTATAGAATTAATATCCCAAGGTAAAAAGTAAAACCCATACATAGTACAACACAGTAAATTACAAATGGCATTATTAGTCACTACTGCAACAAGAAAACTTTGGTTTATTTTCAGTTGTATTCAGACTTGCTTACCTAGTCTATACATAACTAGAACATCATATGCAAATGTTGATAGAAATAATAAACACATGACCTTTCGGAGAAACATCTGTGTTCACCTTTTTTTTTTTTTTAAATTGAGATGGAGTCTCGCTCTGTCTCCCAGGCTGGAGAGCAGTGGTGCGATCTCAGCTCACTGCAACCTCTGCCGCCCGAGTTCAAGCAATTCTTGTGCCTCAGCCTCCCGAGTAGCTGGGATTACAGGCGTATAATAATAATGGTATCAGGCTATAAATATCTAAATTTTTTTCTATTAATATATCAAAAAATCTACGTAGGTTAACAAAACTCTTACATATTAACATCAAATCTTATTGTTCCATTTTACATTCCTGTCTGGTTTTAGCTTTGGGAGATAAGGAATGATTTCAGAATCACACTGGGCAACAAACAGAACATACCTTTCTCCGATCTTTAAGAATCCTGTCCAAACTCTCCTCATTCACTTTGCTTGCGTAGTCATAAAAACTGTTTAAGAGAAAAAAATCTTTTACTAAAACCACATAGTTTTGTGACATAGACGTGCTGAGCTACACGTGTCTGTGGTAACCCTAATGAAGACCTAATTTCTCACCTTACATAGGCACATAAAGAGAAATCAGTCTAAATGCTTTTCTGAAATGAGGTACCTTTTGCATCGAAGAATACTCAAGAGATTGGTACATTCAAGAGATATTACTTCCACATGTGGGAGGTGCTGATAGCAAGTAATTATAAAATATGGGGTTTCAAATGGCTATGACATCCTTTCTTTGTTTCTAGATATCAATTACTCATGAAAAAAAGATAACATAGCAGCTCATTTTCTGAGAAATGAAGAAGGGAAATAAACATTTGTGGGATGCGGAAGACGACACTGGGCTGCATACTTTCTCAGGTTGTTTCATTCCATTCTTGCCTCAGTGCTGGGAGGTATTAGTTTGACCCAACAATTCCACAAGTTTTATTCCCAGTTTCATAGATAAAGGCACCAAGGCCACGTGACTTCCTCCAAATCACATGGCTGGCAGACAGAAGGGCTGGAATTTGAAGCCAGGTCTGGCTAGCTTCAAACCTAATACAATCACCTCCAAAATAGACCAACATGACCAGGATCCCGTGGTATACATCCAGGTATAATGATGCATGGGCCTCCTCTATCACTGGATGTGGACTTGGGAAAGCCACACTTCTACCTCTTTCCCTACCACCATAAGCTCGGGCCTCGTAAGACAGAAAGGAATTCAAGATATGGTTAAAAACAAACAAGCAAACAAACAAACAAAACCACTGACTTGAAAGGCAAGTGACCAAGCTCCAGCTCCTGTTCTGTTTCTCACTGTATGATCTGGGGAAAGTCACTTCACCTGGTTTCCATTCCATTTTTTGCAAAATAAGGAGTTTGGAATAGACAGATATTATCTAAGGTTTCTTTTGGCTCTAATAACTGAGTCTATTCTTTAAACTCAAATCCTTGTTCTAGTACTGCTTTGCTGACAGTATTTTAATGAATTCCTCAGAAGACTGAGGCAGGGTACACCTAGTGAAGCTTTGGACAGTCAAAACCAAATCAGACACCTTCGCAGACCAGAGGCAATGTGTGAACCAGAGTCTAAACAATTTCACTTGCTCTGAGATTCCTCTCAAACGAACTGCTGACTGCTCATCTTGCTTCCCCATTCCTCTTTCGGTTATGTGTAAATCTCAAAGAGGTGAGGTTCTCAGCAACTGATGGCTTCATTTATAGGTAGCCATCTTGCATGGTGACAATTCTCTGAAGCAATCAATAGGTGGGGGTGGATGTGTGAGGGTGAATGTGACACAAGTCTCCAGGGGTTTGTGGGCAAGGGGGCTAGGTGTTTGGGCCACCTGACAGTGGGAGAGTGGTCAGGGTGAAAGCTGCAGGGAACAGCAGGAAGAGGCAAGCGAAAGGGCTGGCTGGTGTTACGGAAGGAAGTGCTGATCAGGAATGGTGATAGTATTCATGTGGGCAATGCTAGAAGGAAAGTATTGGCCTGGCTTTTGGAAAGGGGTAAGAAGTTGGGTCTTGGGGGAGTTTTATGAAACACAGAGTTGAAATCAGGATCCTAGCCATTAGGTGGAAGGATTTCGGGCTGAGAAAGCAGGCATAGGCCTGGTGGTGGTTTGGGGGGAAGTCCAGTGAGTAACAGACCCTGGACTTACTCTTCCTCACTCCTTTCCCTCCAGATGTCTCTCTGTTGTATGCTTTCTCCTTTCCGAACGTTTCTCCCCTTATTTCTTTTTCATTTTGTCCTTTAGTTGGTCATAATATGGCATTAGTGAATACAGTAGTCCCCCTCTTACCTGTGGTTTCACTTTCCAGTTTCAGTTACCCTTGGTCAATCTCTCAAATATGTTTGAGAGTGAGTGGACACATTCACATAACTTCAATCATCTCTTACTGTGCCTCATTCATAAGTGAAACTTCATGATAGGTATGTACATATAGGAAAAACCATAGTACATATAGATACGGTTCAGTACTATCCACGATTTCTGGAGTCTTGCCACATATCGCCCGAGGACAAGCAGGGACTACTGTATTCACTTCAATGAACACAAAAAGAACATTTTATATTCCCTTTTCTTACTTTGTTTTTTTTTTTTTTGAGACGGAGTCTTGCTCTGTCACCCAGGCTGGAAGTGCAGTGGCGCGATCTCGGCTCACTACAAGCTCCACCTCCCGGGTTCACGCCTTTCTCCTGCCTCAGCCTCCCGAGTAGCTGGGACTACAGGCACCCGCCATCACGCCTGGCTAATTTTTGGTATTTTTAGTAGAGACAGGGTTTCACTGTGTTAGCCAGGATGGTCTCAATCTCCTGATCTCGTGATCCACCCGCCTCGGCCTCCCAAAGTGCTAGGATTACAGGCATGAGCCACCGCGCCCGGCCTTTCTTACATTTTTAAAGTTGAACACTAAACATTTTTTATTCCTCTTAAGAACATCCATTGAATTATTTTATGTTGATTAACTTTTTTGTCTATAACTGAAGAGCCCTTGATAGGCTGAGAGGAAATACTTCCATTCTAAATCACTATGGCCACAACTGACACTCTCCCCTTCCCTTTTCCTAACCTAACACAATGCCGTGTACATAGCACTTAATAAATCCATGGATTTGGGTATGCTCGTGACTTTACAGCCACAATCAGCTACAGGCCAAAATTCACTAGCTTTTCATCAATCAATCCTTTCAATAAGGACTAAAAGCTTACACGTGGCTTACCTAAAAAGTTTTGAACAAGGCTGATGGTTATGGATTTCTGTAATTAGAAAGAGGAAATACATCTTAGTTAATCATATAAGACATAGGCAACTATAAAATAGCTCAGGATTTTTTTTTTAAACCAAAATCTCTGACAACAAAGACAGCTTTTTCCTCTGCCAAACAGTTGCTACGTGTATACCAGTGAAGGCAGCACGACCTCTGAACACTCACCCTCAGTGACACACTCTCAGAATAAAGGAGACTACAGAATGAAAGTTCTATTTCTATTTGCCCATGTATGATGAGCACACGTCTGAAAGATATTATTCAGGAATATGCAGCTATTATGTGCCTTATTCAATCTTATCTATTTAAAAAAGCATCACAGAAAAAAGCAACCACTGACTGGAAGCATTTAATCAAGTGGGATAAAAGCTGTGAGGTGACTGGGTGCGGTGGCTCACGCCTGTAATCCCAGCACTTTGGGAAGCCGAGGCAGACGGATCACTAGGTCAGGAGTTCAAGACCAGTCTGGCCAAAGTGGTGAAACCCCGCCTCTACTAAAAATACAAAAATTAGCAGGGCGTGGTGGTGGGCGCCTGTAATCCCAGCTACTCGGGAGGCTGAGGCAGGAGAATCGCTCGAACCCAGGAGGCGGAGGCTACAGTGAGCAGAGATCGTACCGCTGCACTCCAGCCTGGGCGACAGAGTGAGTTTCTGTCTCATTAAAAAAAAAAAAAAAAAGGCTGTGAGGACAGCCTGGGGACAGAGGGCCTTAACCACCCTCGCCCTACCATTAATAACCAATAATAACTCATGACAACTTGAGCCAGGTGTTTTGAAGTGGAAGGAACTCTGGAAGTCTATTAATCCTTTCAAAGATGGTCAGTACCGAGGGAAACAATCACTACAGGGTAGACTGTAACAGCTTCTGAAAAGTTGCTGTGATTAAGCAGAGTGAACAATTTCTTCGAGCTCATCAGGGGGCTTAGGGTCTGGGTTTCTTTATAAGACCGTGAAACTAATTGACCATTCAGTTATATTAATCACATTCTCCTAGAGAGCAGCTCATTACCTGCTGTTTAAAAAACCACAGCCTCAGAGTTCTAGGCTGTAATCTTAACTTAATTAAAAGGAAACCATAGGCCGGGCACGGTGGCTCAAGCCTGTAGTCCCAGCATTTTGGGAGGCCGAGGTGGCGGATCACAAGGTCAGGAGATCGAGACCATCCTGGCTAACACAGTGAAAACCCGTCTCTACTAAAAATACAAAAAAAATCATCTTCTACTTTAAAGAACTGTCATTTAATGAAATTCCTGGAGTAAGTTCTGAACTCTGAATGCACACTGTTACCAAAGCAGTTTCTTTCCACTTTACCAACAGGATTAGAAGCACGCTAAAGACATTCTACGGAGATTGTGTGGTATTTTTTGAAGTTAAAGCTTTCTAAGATGTTTTGCAATACTAAGCACTCATGGAAAAACAGGGTGATTATCTCAAACATGAAAAACTGCAGATCGAAATGAAGTTGGAGGACACCTTAATAGACAGGTAAACCTCTGGAAGCAGGCAAGGGCTGGGCAGCCTCACCTGGAATTTCCAGAGTTTCTGTGCCTCAACAACACAGTAGACACCTGTTCCTGTACACGTCGCCTCGCAGCACACATTTCTTTACAAATCCCTGCTGTGTGGCACCATTGTTCTTGCTTTTCTTTCTGTTGGGTGAGTTGAACATTTCTTCTCCTTCCTCTTTCATTCTTTCCAATAATTGTTACTGCATCACCTCATTAACTAGGGACACTGCTGTTGCTGCCTTCTCCCTGCCACTCCTAGAACTAAGGGTGGACAGCTCTGCTTCAAGTGAGTTAGCACAGCTTTTTCAATTCATACATATTCAAAACAAGATGCAGACATTTCATGTTCAAAAGGTGATACTTTTTTTTGTTGCTGTTGAGACAGAGTCTCACTTTGTCACCCAGGCTGGAGTGCAGTGGCACAATCTCGTCTCACTGCAACCTCCGCCTCCCACGTTCAAGCGATTCTCTTGCTTCATTTCTTTTTTAATTTTTTTTTTCTGTTGCCCAGGTTAGAGTGTAGTGGCACAATCTCTGAGCCACCGTGCCCGGCTGTTTTAGGGTTTTAAAGAATTAAGCAAAATGAAAATAAAAACAAAAACACCCTTGATGAGCCAGTGCAGTAGCTCACACCTGTAATCCCAGCACTTTGGGAGGCCAAGGCGGACAGATCACAAGGTCGAGAGAGCAAGACCATCCTGGCCAACATGGTGAAACCCCATCTCTACTAAAAATACAAAAATTAGCTGGGAGTGGTGGTGCGCACCTGTAGTTCCAGCTACTAGGGAGGCTGAAGCAGGAGAATCGCTTGAACCCAGGAGGTGGAGGTTGCAGTGGGCCGAGATTGTGCCACTGCTCTCCAGCCTGGGTGACAGAGCGAGACTCTGTCTCAACAAAACAAAACAAAAACACCCGTGATGAAAGACTAGCTCTACTGTCTTACACATCACAAGTCTTTTTTTTTTTTTGAGATGAGATCTTGCTCTGTTGCTCAGGCTGGAGTGAATTGGTATGATCACAGTTCACTGTAGCCTCAAACTTTCGGGCTCAAGCAAACCTCCCACCTCAGGCTTCTGAGTAGCTGGGACTACAGTAGCACAACACTACGCCTGGCTAATTATAAAAATTTCTTGTAGAGACAGGGTCTCGCCACCTTGCCCAGGCTGGTCTTGAACTCCTGGCCTCAAGCCATCCTCCTGCCTCGGCCTCCCAAAGTGTTGGGATTACAGGTATGAGCCACTGCACCCAGCCTCAAGCCTTTACTTAGTAAATAAGTCAATAATGTGGTGAGTGAGTTTTATACTTTTGATCCACTAGGGCAGGGGTATCCAGTCTTTTGGCTTCCCTGGGCCATACTGGAAGAAGAATTGTCTTGGGTCACACATTAAATATACTAACAATAGCTGATGAGCTTTAAAAAAAATTGCAAAAAAATCTCACAATGGCCGGGCACGATGGCTCACACCTGTAATCCCAGCACTTTGGGAGGCCGAGGCAGGCAGATCACCTGAGGTTGGGAGTTCGAGACCAGCCTGACCAACATGGAGAAACCTCGTCTCCACTAAAAATACAAAAAAATTAGCTGGGCGTGGTGGTGCATGCCTGTAATATCAGCAACTCAGGAGGCTGAGGTAGGAGAATCGCTTGAACCTGGGAGGTGGAGGTTGCAGTGAGCCAAGATCGCACCATTGCAAACCAGCCTGGGCAACAAGAGCGAAACTTGGTCTTAAAAAAAATTTTTTTTAAAAACCTCATAATGTTTGAGGAAAGTTTGCAAATTTGTGTTGGGCTGCATTCAAAGCTGTCGTGGGCCACATGCAGCCTACAGGCCGTGGGTTGGACAATCCTGCATTAGTAGGTAGTTCAGTCTCTTGATTCCCCCTAATCCTGACCTAACTTCAATACACACCCTTGGGGCCAGACGTGGTGGCTTACACCTGTAATCCCAGCACTTTGGGAGGCCGAGGCAGGTGGATCACCTGAGGTCAGAGGTTCGAGACCAGCCTGACCAACACGGAGAAACCCCGTCTCTACTAAAAATACAAAAATTAGCCAGGCGTGATGGCATGCACCTGTAATCCCGGCTACTCGGGAGACTGAGGCAGGAGAATTGCTTGAACCCAGGAGGTGGAGGTTGCAGTGAGCCGAGATCACACCACTGCACTCCAGCCTGGGTGACAGAGCCAGACTCTGTCTCAAACATAAATAAATAAATAAAACACCCTTGTCCCCTACCCCACATACTAGAAGCCTATCAGAACAGGCTTAAAATTAATTATTTGCTCCCAACATGACCAAACTTGCCATTTGCCAACAGTATTTCCTTCTTTTTCTTTTCTTTTCTTTTGAGACAGAGTTTTGCTCTTGTTGCCCGGGCTGGAGTAGAATGGCACGATCTCAGCTCATCGCAACCTCCGCCTCCCAGGTTCAAGCGATTCTCCTGCCTCAGCCTCCCGAGTAGCTGGGATTACAGGCATGTGCCACCACATCCGGCTAATTTTTGTATTTTTAATAGAGACGGGGTTTATCCATGTTGGTCAGGTTGGTATTGAACTCCCAGCCTTGGGCGATCCGCCCGCCTCGGCCTCCCAAAGTGCTGGGATTATAGGCGTGAGCCACTGTACCCGGCTAGCCAACAGTGTTTCAAACCATAAACCACTCATCTCCACATATTCTGTATTTTAGTCATATGAACAGGCCAGATTCCCTGTGTGTTTTATGCAGACCTTGTTCTGTGCTCCCCTGAATGTACTGCCCATTTAGTTTACCTCCTGACACACATCTTAACTGATTTCCCCACTAGCAGTTTTCCTCTCAACTTTGGGCACTTCGGGGATTTTCTTTATTACTTTCTTACAGCATTCTTCTCATACTGTCTGGTATTTCTTCCTGCCTGTCTAATCCTCCCCGCAGCTCTGGAAGGCAGGGATGATTCTGGGTATTTCCTTCACTGCCCAGCACACACCTCACATATGAAAGTTCTTCAATAAATGTTTGCCGCATAAATAAATGAAAAGTTCCTTGCTTTGTTCAGAGTATTACGATATGTGGTTTGGTGATCTGCCTGAAGTGTACCTGAAAGGACTATGACCTCTATTCACCAACAGGAGGCTGATCCACAGAGAGTGGGTGCATCTATATCTACAAAGACTCCTTCATCTTCCCCAGATATCTCCTCCAAAGTGGTATCTGGCTTATCCCTCAGAAGGCTGTATAGGTTTAGTAATATCCCATGTAAACAAATGTAAATATCCTTGCTGGATCCCTTTAGGAAGGACCAGCACAACAGATGCATTTGTTATAGTATGAGGTGATATTGGCAATGGGGAGAGCCTAATTTGCAAACTTGAGGTTCATGGTGGTTTTGAAGAGACTATCGATCAAGTGGTCACACAGCAATTCAGTGAAAGTCACCCCCATCGGTGGGAAAGGAATACTTTATAGAAGACCCATACTTATAGTTAGACATTCTGTTTTCTCTGACTTTATAGTGACATAAAAACATCTCGTATCATTTATTAGTGCAAATAATCTTAGTTTTTTTCTTTCTTTCTATTTTGAGACAAGATCTTGGCTCACTGCAACCTCCACCTCCTGGGTTCAAGCGATTCTCCTGCCTCAGCCTCCTGAGTAGCTGGGATTACAGGCACCTGCCACCAAGCCCGGCTCATTTTTGTATTTTTAGTAGAGACAGAGTTTCACCATGTTGGCCAGGCTGGTCTCAA
>NW_012103131.1:2291277-2292759 GCF_000951045.1 Mandrillus leucophaeus | reverse complement strand
GGGTTTAGGCCATTCTCCGGCCTCAGCCTCCCGAGTAGCTGGGACTACAGGTGCCCGCCACCTCGCCCGGCTAGTTTTTTGTATTTTTTAGTAGAGACGGTGTTTCACCGTGTTAGCTAGGATGGTCTCGATCTCCTGACCTCGTGATCCGTCCATCTCGGCCTCCCAAAGTGCTGGGATTACAGGCTTGAGCCACCGCGCCCAGCCTCATCACCTAAATCTTAAGGATCATAACCAATGTCAAAAAACTCAGGAAGTAGAACTATTTCATAGTTGTTTTCTTGAAATCACATACAATGTATTTCGTTGTTGGAAAAACATCGCTGATGATGAAAAGATAAAGTTAACACAATGACAACTAAATGCTTTTATACGGGCTGGCATAGAAAATTAGGATTTTAGCAAAACAATTTCCTATCATTCACATGAATCTTTTTCTTTAATAAATGCAGAGATTAATTTATTTACACTTTTGGAGGGTATTAACCATCACAGTTGATTCTAGATTACTTGGCTTATTACCTACTCTTTGTGTACTTGCTGCCATGTTCTGCACAAGCACAGCTGGGAGGAAACATACTCTAAATCTTAAAGTAACTTTCCTATACAGAGGGTTGAACTGAGAAGCTGTCCTGGAATCTCTCTCCCCAGATACCACATGGCTTACTCCTTTCCTTCATTCAGGTCTCTAGTCAAATGGCACCCTATCAGAGAGGTCTTGCCTGATCAACTTAACGGAAATAGCATCTGCTAGGCACTCTGCCCCTTTTATCTTACATTCTCTTTCTTCTTAGTCTTCTCATTATCCATCATATTACATATTTATAAATAAATACATTTATTATCCCTTGCCAGAACGTAAACTCCACGAGAGCAGGGACTTTGTGCTTGTTCACTGCTCTATCTCATCACCCAGCACAATGCCTAATACTTACTAGGTGCCTCACTAACACTCGTAGAATAAATTTGTTGAAACAATGCCCTTGTACAATATATCCTTCTATTCTAAGTTGATCCTTCAAATCAATTAATGAAGTTTCCTAGTTTAAAAACATTTCCAGTTTAAAGTGAGAATCTATGGGAGTGGGGAAAGACAGACACTTTACAGCCTAATTTTTATATTTGATTTGAGGAGGGGGAGTGTCCTAAAATACCAAATCATCACAGAGCATTTCTCAAACTTAAGAAATACGTAGGCTGGGCACGGTGGCTCTCACTTGTAATCCCAGCACTTTGGGAGGCCGAGGTGGGTGGACTGCCTGAGGTCAGGAGTTTGAGACCAGCCTGGCCAACGTGGAGAAACCTTGTCTCTACTAAAAATACAAAAACTAGCCACGTGTGGTGGTACGCACCTGTAATCCCAGCTACTAGAGCGGCTGAGGCAGAAGAATTGCTTGAACCCAGGAGACAGAGGTTGCAGTGAGCTGAGATTGTGCCACTGCACTCAAGCCTGGTGACAGAGCAAGACTCCGTCTCAAAAAA
>NW_012103131.1:2285134-2291182 GCF_000951045.1 Mandrillus leucophaeus | reverse complement strand
TATATATATA
Organism: Mandrillus leucophaeus; assembly: GCF_000951045.1. NCBI lineage: Eukaryota > Metazoa > Chordata > Mammalia > Primates > Cercopithecidae > Mandrillus > Mandrillus leucophaeus. The sequence goes on along the minus strand of NW_012103131.1, from coordinate 2,291,172 downwards.
TACACATTCCCTTTAAAAAAAAAACTCTGAGACCCAAAGGAGTGTCCATGACTACTAATTTGAGAAACACTGCCTAAATAAGCTTGTTTGACCCTATGAAAATCTTTCAGTTATGAATTCTCACCACAAAAGCAGTTTTGTCTTGTCACAAGCAAAAGACAAAACCAAACCAAAACCCACTTTCAAAAAATCAAAGGGAAAAAATAATTTCATATTCACACAGAACTTTAGACCTTAAGAACTTAGCTAGACTCCTAGTGTTCTACACTATTGGGTTGCTGGATTTAGCAAAAAAGATACAAGACACACAATGAAATTTTAATTTCAGATAACAAATAATTTCTTCTGTAAGTTTTGGGATATACTTATACTATAAACAAATTGCTATTTATCTAAAATTCAGATTAACTCAGTGTGCTGTATTTCATCTGGTAACCCTACAACAGTCTTCCGTTTGTGGAATAACGATATAACTCAACAGTGACATCAAGAAATTCTAGGTCAGATGCGGTGGATCACGCCTGTAATCTCAACACTTCAAGAGACCAAAGCGGGAAGATCGATCGAGGCCAGGAGTTTGAGATCAGCCTGGGCAACATAGCAAGACTTGTCTGTAATTTCTTCTTTAAAAGGACATTCTAAAGCCAAGGATAAGAGGACTGTTTATACATCTACTGGTCTGGATTATCTGAGCCACTGTTACTTTATAGTAGGAGTTGGCAAACTATGGCATGGGGACTAATTCCAGCCTAATGCTTATTAATGTATGGCCTGTAAGCTAAGAATGGTTTATATGTTTTTATTTTATTTAAATATTATTATTGAGATGCAGTTTTGCTCTCGTTGCCCAGGCTGGAGTGCAATGGCGTGATCTCGACTCACCACAACCTCTGCCTCCCAGGTTGAAGCGATTTTCCTGCCTCAGCCTCCCTAGTAGCTGGGATTACAGGCATGTGCCACCACACCCGGCTACTTTTGTATTTTCAGTAGAGACGGGGTTTCTCCATGTTGGTCAGGCTGGTCTCGAACTCTCGACCTAAGGTGATCTGCCCGCCTCGGCCTCCCAAACTGCTGGGTTTACAGGCATGAGCCACTGCGCCCAGCTAATAACAGTCACTTGAATGTTTTACTGTCTATAGCTGCTTTCTCCCAATAATAGCAGAGTTGAATAGTTGCTACAGAGACCATATGGCTTACAAAGCCTACAAGTTTACTATCTGGCCCTGTACAGAAAAGTATGCTAGCCCCAGGTCTACAGATGAGTGGTTTTAAATTAATTTCTTGCCTGTACAAAGTAAGTATGTACTACAAAAGTAAACTGTTGGTTCTTCAACCTTAAAATTGAAATTATTTTTAAGGACTCCACATCTATAATTGTGGGAAAGTTAATATAAACAGGCATGGTCATATAAAACACAGTTGCAAACTATTGGCATTGGTGAAAATTTCTATGAAGTCTAGTACCACGCCTTGCACAGAGTAGATATTAAAGGATATCTCTTGAATTAATTTTTTTCAACAGGTAGCTGCTTGTTCTTACAGTAATCTTGCCATATACATAAACTGTGATATTACTAGGCATTCAAGAAATAAAGGACCCATTTTTAATAGTCCATGGACACTAGGGTATCACAAACCCTTACATATGGAACTATATTACATTATTAAATAGCTGGTTGTAGTACCGTAGGCCATAGTGTTCAAAGCTGCCTCTGGAAAAACCCATGATGTATATATTCCTATTCCTATCATTAAGTTCTACCATCAACACTGAAGGGATGAAAGGTACAATAATTTAATTGCATTCAGTTTACTAATGGAATCACCTCTCTGTGAAACCAGTTTTTATTAATAGAAGCTAAGATTGCTGACATCAAACCAAATGCAGTTCCTCCTTCTGCAGTGTACCATTTTGCTTTGTAATGACAACCAAAAACCCCACATATAGGTTTAATGAGTTTGAATCATTCACTGTTAACATAACTTAAAATAATCCCCTAATTTGGTGCCCAAATTATATACACCCTTTAAGAGAGAAGTGATCTAGTTTCACAAAGCATTTCCAATCAGAAGTCAATGACGTTAAAAGACAATTCGTAAAATAAAGGCACTAAAACAGAGAGGATCTGATCCTCTTGTGGGCTCCAAAGCCTATGCATTTCCGATCACTCACTAGTGGGCCTGTCACTTCCCTATTTCACTGTGACTAGTCCCGTGGTCTTAGAACTCCGGCCAAAGAACTAAACACGCAACTTCAAGGAAATACAAAATAGAACCTACACCTAACGCTCCTGTTTACATTCTCCATTTTGCATCAGGGCGAAGAAAACACACAACCGTGTCTAACAAGTATCAATAGTGACAGCCATGGTTTCACTCGTAGCACCCCCAAGACAACCTGTAAGACCGGCGGGTGGGGCTGAGTACCTCGCCTTCTGGACTAAACGCCCGGCCTCTAGATTCCTTCCCGACCCCGTGCGCCCCTCATAAGTCTAGAAGCCTGATTTTCAGGGAGGGGCAGGCGCTGGGTTTCCACCGAGCGACTCCTGACACTGCAGGAGGCCAGGTGGGACAGCTTTGCTGCATGGGAGGCGGCTGTGCCGGGACGGCCGAGCGGCTGAGAGCGCGAAGCTACCGGGCCCGTCCCAGGGGGGAAGGAGCCCCCAGAGGCAAGAGCTCACCGGGGGCGGGAGCCGCCCGGGTCACCAGCTCCTCCGGCCGGCCCTGGTGCCCAGGGGGCGAGCCGCATGAGGTTCCGGCTTAGCCGCGAGCGCCGGCCCGAGACAGAGGCTGAAAGCCCCCAGCGGCTGCGGCAGGGGGCCCGGCACCTACGTGGTCCGCGTTGCTGTTGGCGCTGTGGAAACACACAGCACTGAAGGTGTAGCCCGAAATGGACGCCGCCATGATGGAAATCTCTAGCTCCCCCATCATGCCCCGCGGAGGGCACACGGCCTTCCGGCCGGCCCCACCCCTTGGCATCATGGGAAGTGGAGTCTGCGGCGGGCAGCGGCCGAGGGCCCTGAGCCCGCCCAGTCCTGAAGGCTGAGGAACGCCTGTTCGGAAGGACCCCGGCACCGTATCCTCCGCAGCGGTGTCGCTTGCGACACACCTCAGACAGCGATTGATAATTCCGCAAACAGTTCTTCCCCTTTGCAAGTGAAACTCTTAGTAATAAAAGTCAACATTCTAGCCGGGCGCAGTGGCTCACGCCTGTAATCCCAGCACTTTGGGAGGCCGAGGTGGGCGGATCACCTGAGGTCAGGAGTTCCAGACCAGCCTGACCAACATGGAGAAACCCCCGTCTCTACTGAAAATACAAAAATTAGCCGGGCGTGGTGGCACATGCCTGTAATCCCAGCTACTCGGGAGGCTGAGGGAGGAGAATCGCTTGAACCCGGGAGGCGGAGGTTGCGGTGAGCCGAGATCGTGCCATTGCACTCCAGGCTGGGCAACAAGAGCGAAGCTTTGTCTCAAAAAAAAAGGCCAACATTTGGGCTGAGGGCGGTGGCTCACGCCTGTAATCCCAGCACTTTGGGAGGCCAAGGCAGGTGGATAATTGAGCCCGGGAGACAGAGATTGCAGTGAGCCGAGATTGTGCCAGTGCACTCTGGCTCTGTCTCAAAAAAAAAAGAAAAAGAAAAAGAGAAAAGGCCAACATTTACCAAGCTCAAGGATAAAAGGACAGAGGTAATTCAGGCAAATAAACAGTTTGGTATAGTAGTGACATAATGTGATAACAGATAATACGACTGCTTTGGCTGCAGAGTTGAGACTGTAGCGTCATGGGGTGGGAGGGAAGTGAAATGGTGGTTCAAGGCACCATCATCTCTCTCTCTCGGAATTTTGTATCCTCTTACTCACCGAGTCTGAATTGGTGGCAGTTTTGCCTCCCAAAATGGCATGTGGCAATGTTTGGAAACATTATCAGATATCATAATGCAGAGTCAGGTGCCACTGGCATCTGGTGGGTGGGTAGAGGCCAGAGAAGTGGCTAAAAATCTTACAGTGCACAACGACAGGTCCACAACAAATAATTATCATCAGTGGTGACAAGGCTGAGAAACCCGGTGTTCTGCTTCAGCTTTTAATCTCCTCCTTGCCAAATCTATGCTCAACATAGCAAAATGGTCGACATTTAAATGTAAAAATTAAACCATGTTGCTTCCTGGCCAGACACACAAGTCTTGCCAAGACCTGGCCCCTATTACTTGTCTGACTTCATTATTTGCTACTGCCCCCTTTATTTACGGAGCTTCAGCTACATTGGTCTTCTTTCTGCTTCCTGGACATCCCTAGCTCATTCCACTTTAGGGCCTTTGCGCTTGCTGTTTTCTTTGCCTGGGATGCTTTTCTCCCAGGCAGCTGCATGGTTTACTATTTCCGCCCTAGATGCTTTGATGTGCCACTGAGACCTCCAGTCCACCTTGCAGGATTGATTGACTGCTGCAGGTCAGCTGTCTCCTGTAAGTATGCGTTGTTGAAGAGAGCTTCATTGCCTAAGGCCAGTCCTCCCCTTTGTGGACATCCAGCATTCAATGCCTGGTTGAGGGAGATGAATACAGGGGAGGGCCAGGAGGATTTGCTGAAGTTCTGTTGTAGTGGTACCTCGGTCCAACTACTTCATTCAGCCAATCCTGCTTCTTTTTCTTCTCCAACAGATGATGACTCTCAGAATACTCCCTAATCAACTTCCTCCCTGTTCATCTCAGTGTCACACTTTGCTCCCTGGGAACAAAACCTATGACAACCTCTTTTAGGTTTTCACTTAGTGCTGCCACCCCCTCAGACAGTCCTTCCCTGGTACACTATCAAGGATTGCAACCTTCACCCTATGTTCTCAGTAGTACTTCCCTGTTTACTTTTCCCTTTACCACTTATCATCTAGCAGCATCTCTGTGTTATTCATCTTTCCTGTCCATTGTCTTTCTCCCTCTCGGAGCACGTTCTGAACTTCATGAAGACAGGGATTCTTTTATTTTTATTTTTAGATATAGGGTCTCGCTCTGTCACTCAATAGCTCACTGCACCTCAAACTCCTAGACTCCAGTGATCGTCTTGCCTCAGCCTCCTCAGTAGTTGGGATTATAAACGTGAGACACCACATCTAGCAAAGACAGGGATTCCTGCGTATTTACTGTTGCATGTCCATCATCTGGAATAATGGCTGGCATGTAAATGTTGCCCAATACAGGACTGTAGAATGAATGCTGCATGAAAAAGTGAGAGGGTTTTAGGGGAGATAGTTGTGTTTGATCAGCAGGGTGCTGGAGGGGGATGGAGACAAAAGTAGCTGATAAAAGGTGTAGGCTTGCTAATAAGGAGGTGCCTAGGTTTGCTCACTGAAGAAACAATTTGGGAGGTAGGAAATGAGAGAGGAAAGAGAGGCAGATGAACTGGGAAAATTTAGGGGGTGAAGGAGAAAGAGGATGAGAAGAGGAGATGAGTGGCTACAGTGAGGTTCTGGACTTTGGTGACAGGGAGATGAGGATAAAGAATTTTTAGGCTCTGACCAGGCTTGGTGGCTCACACCTGTAATCCCAGCAATTTGGGAGGTCGAGGCAGGTGGATCGCTTGAGCCCAGGAGTTCGAGACCAGCCTGGGCAACATAGTGAGACCCTGTCTCTACAAAAAAATTTAAAAATTAGCTGGGCATCGTGGTAGGCACCTGTAATCCCAGCTACTTGGGAGGCTGAGTTGGGAGGATCACTTGAGCCCAGGAAATCGAGGCTGCAGTGAGTTAAGTGATCATGCCACTGGGCCGGGTACAGTGGCTCATGCCTGTAATCCCAGCACTTTGGGAGGCAGAGGCGGGCAGATCATTTGAGGTCAGGAGTTCAAGACCAGCCTGCCAGCATGGTGAAATCCTATCTCTACTAAAAAGACAAAAAAATGAGCCAGATGTGGTGGCATGCGGCTGAAATCCCAGCTTGTCGGGAGGCTAAGGTGGGAGAATTGCTTGAACCCAGGAGGCAGAGGTTGCAGTGAGCCGAGATCATGCCACTGCACTCCAGCCTGGGTGACAGAGTGAGACCCTGTTT
>NW_012103131.1:2281864-2283019 GCF_000951045.1 Mandrillus leucophaeus | reverse complement strand
GCAGAGCTTGCAGTGAGCGGAGATCGTGCCACTGCACTCCAGCCTGGGTGACAGAGTGAGACTCTGTCTCAAAAAAAAAAAAAAAAAAAAAAAAATGGCTTCTATCCAAGAGACAGGCAATAATAAATGCTGGCGAGGACATGGAAAAAACGGAACCCTTGTATACTGTTGGTAGAAATGGAAATTAGTCAAATCATAGTGGAGAACATTTTGGAGTTTCCTCAAAAGACTAAAAATTGAACTACCATATGATCCAGTAATACCATTCCTGGGTATGTACCCCAAAGAAAGGAAATCAGTGTATCAAAGAGATAACTGCACACCCATGTTTGTTGCAGCAGTGTTTACAATAGCTAAGGTTTGGAAGCAACCTGAGTGTCCAAAAACAGATGAATGAATAAAGCAAATGTAGCACATAGACACAAGGGAATACACAAAAAAGAATGAGGGCCAAAGTTGTCTGACTGCCAAGACAACAGAAACGTGATCATTTGCAACAACATGGATAGAACTGCAGATCATTACCTTAAGTGAAATAAGCCAGGCACAGAGACAAACATCACATGTCCTCATTTACTTGTGGGATCTAAAAATCAAATCCATTGAACTCATGGACATACAAAGTAGAAGGATGGTTACCAGAGGCTGGGAAGGATAGTGGGAAGTTGGTGGGGAGTGGGGATGGTTAATGGGTTAAAAAAAAAAAAAAGAATAAGACCTACTATTCGATAGCACAATAGGGTGCCTATAGTCAATAATAACTTAATTGTTTACAATAACTTAAAGAATGTAATTGTATTGTTTGTAACTGAAAGGATAAATGCCTGAGGGGATGGATACCCCTTTCTCCAATGTGCTTATTTCATATTGCATGCCTGTATCAAAACATCTCATGTACCCCATAAATATATACACCTACGTACTCACAAAAATTATTATTTTTTATTTATTTATATTTATTTATTTATTTTGAGACAGAGTCTCACTCTGTCGCCCAGGCTGGAGTGCAGTGGTGCGATCTCGACTCACTGCAAGCTCCACCTCCCAGGTTCATGCCATTCTCCTGCCTCAGCCTCCCGAGTAGCTGGGACTATAGGCGCGAGCCACCACGCCCAGCTAATTTTTTTTGTATTTTTAGTAGAGACGGGGTTTCAC
>NW_012103131.1:2271656-2279304 GCF_000951045.1 Mandrillus leucophaeus | reverse complement strand
AGATCATGTAGATCATGCCACTGTACTCCAGCCTGGGGGATAGAGTGAGACCCTGTCTCAAACAAACAAACAAAAGAAAATCTTCAGCAAAACACCCATAGTGATAGAGCACACTCATGTAGTGGTTATGCTTGAAAACTTTATGAAAGATTGCTTGGGTCCCAATCTCAGCTCCAGAACTTACTTCTACGTGCCCTAGTTAGCTCATCTGTAAAATGAGGCTAATACTAGTATCTACCTCATGTGGCTATTTTTTTTTTTTTTTAATGGAGTCTCGCTCTGTCACCCAGGTTGGACTGCACTGGTGTGATCTCGGCTTACTGCAACCTCCACCTCCTGAGTTCAAGCGATTCTCTTGCCTTAGCCTCACAAGTAACTGGGATTTCAGGCATCCACCACCACGCCTGGCTAATTTGTTGTATTTTTAGTAGAGATGGGGTTTCACTGTGTTGGCCAGGCCGGTCTCGAACTCCTGACCTCGTGATCTGCCTGCCTTGGCCTCCCAAAGTGCTGGGAATGTGGCTATCTTTAGGAGTAACTGAAATAATACATTGGATGCACTGAACACAGTTCTTGGCACACAGTGACAGCTGTACGATTGCTAGCCATCATTTCTATTATCATGAATTAGTTTAAAAGGTAAGAGATCCATAGGCATTGACAAAAAAAGATTTCCAAGTACAGTATATCACTGGAATATTGTTAAATGAAGATGTAAAATGCAAACATGCAAATAGTAAGATTCCATTTATATGTATCAATACAATGCAAAGCATTGCATGAGAATGCCACACTTGGCTATGATGGGCCTGAAAGTGGGAACGAGAAAGTCCAGCTTCATTTGGATTATGCCCATTTGAGGAAACTGCGACTTAAGATGTTTAAATTAAGTAACTCACTCAAGGTCATACCTTGTATGGACTAAGTTGTGATTCAAGTTCAAGTCGGTTTGCCTCTACAGTCCATGATCAGTTGGGAAAATGCAAAGGAAAAGAGTGAGTGATGTCAGGCACTGAAGGAGAGGAAAACTGGGCAAGTCTTGGAGGCCTTTCAAGAGGGAATGGGAAACAAAGCATAGCTGGGGCCTGAGGAAGGGCCAAGTGCCAAATGGCTCGCGGAAGGTTTACTCAGAAGCTGCTGCAATGGCCTGAGTGGCCAGAAGGAAGTGAGCCCAGGGACCAGGAAGAGACCAAGAGGAGCTGTGCAGGGAGGAAAGGAGGAGGATGATGCTCCGCTTTGGGTGACAGTGTAGATGGTCAGGGACCACCTGCAAACACAGAGGAGAAAGGGTTTGGAGGGGAGGCACGGTGTGGGGATGGTAATGCAAGTGAGTTCAATTTTGAACACATTGAGTTTAATGCAGCAAGGGACATCCAGGCAGCTGCAATACAATAAAATAAGAGAAAATACAAATCTGGAGGGAGAGCAAGAGGTTGGAATCAGAAGTCACTAACACAGGCATATGAAAAGGTGCTCAACATCACCGATCATAAGAGGAATGCAAATCAAAACTATAATGAGATATCATCTCACTCCAGTTAAAATGGCTTCTATCGGCTGGGCGCAGTGGCTCACGCCTGTAATCCCAGCACTTTGGGAGGCCGAGGTGGGCGGATTACGAGGTCAGGAGCTGTCTCTTATACACATCTAGATGTGTATAAGAGACAGCCACCATGCCTGGCTAATTTTTTGTATTTTAGTAGAGACAGGGTTCCACCATGTTGGCCAGGATGGTCTCTATCTCCTGATCTCGTGATCTGTCCGCCTTGGCCTCCCAAAGTGCTGGGATTACAGGTGTGAGCCACCGCGTCTGGCCTCCCATGTGCCTTTTACCTTACCCTATTACTAGTGGTTGCCTGATGATCTCAGAACACCATAGATGCGCTTCCGATTCTAGGAAGGATTTCTAATGCTGTTTTATCTTTAGGGACTTGCTACTGCGCTTCTGTCTGCCAAGCCAACAGAAACGTGGCTTAGAAACAATGCTTTTTGGTTGGAAGGCAGTCTTGCTAGGGGTCTTTGGGGGCCTTTCCTAGGACATTGGACCAACAGCATTTCATAGCTACTACAGAAAATACCCCAGACTTTGGCCCATAAGATCTCTCGTATTATACTGCAGATCTACCAATGGCAGTCAGACCTAGAGGCAGATGCAATCTCCGGTTCGCGGGTTGGGACCAGTCTTGTGGAACAAAGTCACCGCCTACTTCTGACGTGGTACAGGGAGGAAACACACAGAGGTTAAGATTTAGGCAAGAGGCCAAGCGCGGTGGCTCACACCTGTAATCCCTGCACTTTGGGACGGCCGAGATGGCCAAGGTGGGCGGATCACTTGAGGTCGGGACTTGGAGAGACCAGCCTGACCAATATGGAGAAACCCCATCTCTACTAAAAATACAAAATTAGCCGGGGGTGGTGGCTCACGCCTGTAATCCCAGCTACTCGGGAAGCTGAGGCAGGAGAATCGCTTGAACTCGGGAGGTGGAGGTTGCGGTGAGCCGAGATGGCGCCATTGCATTGCACTCCAGCCCGGGCGACAAGAGCGAAACCTCGTCTCAAAAAAACAAAACAAAACAAACAAAACACAAAAAAACCCCAAAACACTTAGACAAGGCCAGGTGCCTGGGTCGAGGTCAGGCATTCTCTCACTTAGCAGTCTTTCTTTCACAACACACTGATCCCCGTGTTCGGCATATTGTGGGGAGTTGCAGGGCATTCCTTTCCCTGGACATAAATTTCCATCGTTTACTGGTGACATCAAATCACAAGAGGCCAGAATGCAATTTTGAAGTCAGAATCTCAGCCAGAAACGAAGTTGGCCTCTTGTCGAGGAGCCAAATAACTGGATGGACGCTCTCATCCGCTTCGCAGACGGGCGCACACGGTGCGGAGGTGAGGTGATTTCTGCGTTTGGGTAGAGCGGCGTCGGCTTTAGGTGTCCACAGTACCGAAGCTAGCCTTTTACCAAAATGCAGTATCTCTAATGGTCCCTCACAAACAACAGTCCCCAAATACAGCCGCGCTTGGACCTTGACGAAGGGGGTACCACTAACGCTTTGGGGAGAGCCCACGGTCCGCGCCGGCGCCTGGAGGCCGGGTAGAGCCCGGAGGGCTTCGCGTCCCCAGCCCAGCCCCAGCGCGGGGGATGGAGCAGTCGAGAGGGCGGCCTCCCGCCGCCTAGAGGCGCCGGCCCGCTTGTCCGCTCTGCCTGTGCCCCGTCTCTATGGCGGACCCAACGGCCGTCCAGGACGTGGAGCGAGATGAGCTCGGATACTGACGGCGGCAGTGGCGCTGAGGTGGCTGCGCTGTCGGACAAGGACAGTCCCGGGGAGGACGGTTTCGTCCCGTCGGCGCTGGGGACCCGCGAGCAGTGAGTGTGACGCTGGGCAGGGGAGGATGAGCCGTGCCGCCCTGCCTGGGCCCCGAGAAGGGGACGGCGGGGTAGAGACCCAGGGCTCGGGGACAGGGAGACCCTCGGGAGCGTGACGGCAGCAGGGCCACCTGGCGGGGGTCTCAGGGGGATTTGAAAGACTGGAATCTCTAGGGGTCGCCCTGCGCGGTTAACCGACGTTTCAAGTGATGGGAGCCCAAGGGGCTTGTGGGTGCGGGACAGGCTTTGAAGCTCCCGGGAGGCCTTCTGAGAGTCTCGAACCGAGGCCCAGGCTTGGGGGAAAGGGGGAGAGGGCGAGGCTGGCGAATAGAGCTGGTCGGCGAGAGTGAGAGACCGAGGGAGAAGTGCTGGGCCTGGGAGCTGAAAAGGCTAAGGGTAGGAGGGGAGGGATGTGGGAGCTAGAAGTGGGGTGGGAATAGCGGATGGCCCGAGGCGGGAGCGAGGAAGAGTGGGGGATCATGGGGTGAGAGAAAGCGATCTGACGTAAAACAGACGCTCAGGAATTATTAAATGAATTAATGTGGGTGGATCAATGACTGCAGGGAACGGCTGGGGAGAGGTAAACTGGCAGGATGAGAGGGAGCAGGGATTCTAGAGAATCATTGTAGGAAAAGACGAGGCAAATGAAAAGGATCCGGAGGACCGGGTGCGGTGGCTCACGCCTGTAGTCCCAGCACTTTGAGAGGCGAGGCGGGCGGATCACGAGGTCAGGAGATCGAGACTAGCCATGACCAACATGGTGAAACCCCGTCTCTACTAAAAATACAAAAATAAGCCGGGGTGGTGGCGCACGCCTGTACTCCCAGCTACTCGGGAGGCTGAGGCAGGAGAATCGCTTGAACACGGGAGGCGGAGGTTGCAGTGAGCGGAGATCGCGCCACTGCGCTCCAGCCTGGCGACAGAGCGAGACTCCGTCCCAAAAAAGAAAGAAAAGCGTTCAGAGAAAATTTAAACGGAGGCCGGGCGCGGTGGCTCAAGCCTGTAATCCCAGCACTTTGGGAGGCCGAGACGGGTGGATCACGAGGTCAGGAGATCGAGACCATCCTGGCTGACACGGTGAAACCCCGTCTCTACTAAAAAATACGAAAACTTAGCCGGGCGAGGTGGCGGGCGCCTGTAGTCCCAGCTACTCGGGAGGCTGAGGCAGGAGAATAGGTGGAGCTTGCAGTGAGCTGAGATCCGGCCACTGCACTCCAGCCTGGGCGACAGAGCGAGACTCCGTCTCAAAAAAAAAAAAAAAAAAAAAGAAAGAAAATTTAAACGGAGGGCTAGAAGACTGGAATAGGCAGAGACAAATAGCACGGGAAAGAGACTGTGTGCCTGCACGCTTGAGACCAGATGTGCTTGTTTCATCAAGTTTTGAACTTGGGTCAGGGACTTAGGGATACGTGGACAAATGTCTGTGTTTTTTTAGGCTAAAACTTATTGTTGTGCGTCAGATACTGTCCTAAATGCTTTACATGTACAGTATAAATGTATTCTGCTTGCCCAGGTATTTCATTCTTTTAACTCAAGGGTGTAAAAAGATTGAACTATGTGTACTTATTAATAACACTAGTGATGTTTTAAACCTCTGTCATAAATAGCTCTGTAATGTATTAGAAACATACATTTAATTCATAACACAGTTTAATTCAAAAGTTTCGCTTTGCATTTCATTGTTTACATAGTTGGGATGCTGTCTATGAGAGAGAACTGCAAACTTTCCGAGAATTTGGAGATACAGGTGAAATCTGGTGAGTTAGGAAAACAATCAAGTTATAATCTAGAAGATTGTATGTATATGTGTGTGTTTAAACAAATATGTATATATTCAAGTGCTTATACCCAAAGAAAGCCTAAAAATCCTGGGAACCCTGGATTAAGTCTGGCTTTAGTGGGTAGGTTTAAAGTATGTCTCTTCTTTTATTATTTTTTATTTTTTACTCTTTTTTTTTTTTTTTTAAGAGAGGTGGGGTATCATTCTGTCATCCAGGCTGGAGTACAGTGGCAAGATCATCATAGCTCACTACAATCTGCACCTCCTGGGCCCAAGTGATCTTCCCGCCACAGCCTCCTGGGTAGCTGGGACTATAACTGTGTGCCACCATGCCCAGCAAATTTTCTTTTTTGTAGAGACAGGGTCTCACTGTGTTACCCAGGCTGTCTCAGACTCCTGGCCTCAAGCAGTCCTCCCACTGTGGCCTTCCAAAATGTTGGGAGAATGGGTGTGAGTCCTCTTTTAAAATCTCACATTTACATTTGATGACAACATTTCACCCTGTAGTTGTCCTTTTTTAATAAACAATAAAATTTTGAGCCACCAACACATACAAGTGTTAATGCTGATACGGAGAAATGTTAGTAACATACTGACCTTGTCTATTCTGTTGTATTCCTGGAGGTGGTTTCTTCTAAATTACAGTAGAGACAAAGCTTAAGCAGTCACAGATGTTTTCACTTTCAAATAAGAGTTTGAACATATGGTATAAATAGCTTAAATGGAATGTAGTGGTGACTTTTGCTCTGTACCCCTCAGTTATTTGACTGATTCTCTCTAACAGGTTTGGAGAAGAGAGTATGAACCGACTAATAAGGTGGATGCAGAAACACAAGATTCCATTGGATGCTTCAGTGCTTGATATTGGAACTGGAAATGGTGTTTTCCTGGTTGAACTTGTTGGTACTTTTAGTATTTGTTCGTTAGAGACAAATTTTAAAATGAAAATTTTTAAAAGCCCTGCATTTGTGGATATTAACCATGTAAATATAAAACAGTAAAGCAGTCATACTTTGAGAAGTCACATAGTACAAAAGGGAGGCTACATGGATTGTGAGAGAACCTAGGCAATCTCAGTCCTAGTCTTGACCCTTCTGGCTATAGCCTTATTCTTGAGCAAGCCACTTAATTTTTCTAGGCTTCAGTTCTTCCCTAAGGATTGTAACTAGGTGATTGCTATTGGTTTCTTGTAGCTCAAAACTCTGGAAATATATATATATGCACACACACATACATATATACATACACACACACACACACATATATAAATATGACCTTCTGGCATTCCAGTAGGACATACATATCTTAGGTGAGCATATGGTTTGAAAAGCGCATTTTGTCCATGGAACTGTGTTTTGGTAAACATTCCACTGCTAGCTAAACCATCACTGTTGTATGCCTGTAGTGTGCTCTTGCTATGCTGTGTGCTATGGAGGAATTATAAGACTTAGGTTTCATCCTAGATAGTTTTACAGTCTTAATTAGTACAGAAATAAACATAAGAGTGAAATTTGTTGAGTAACCACCACATGCCAAGCCTCATGTTTGGCATTGGCAACATGAAAATTTAGACTTTGTGCTTGAATTGTTTACATTACAATAGAGTATGGACTGACACAGACAATTGTGCTATCACTTGATGCATGCAGTAATACACTGAATATAGAAAAGAGGGTGATTAATTTTGGAGTGGAAGGATAGGTAAGCATCTTGGAGGAGTTAATATCCAAGCTGGGTGGAAATTTCAAGGACAGTATGGTGACCTAGTGGAGTGTAAAGAGGGAGAAAATATCAACTAATGGAAATATTATCTAAAGGCATGAAGGCTGAAGCAGTATTTTATGTTCTGGGCCTGTAAATAATTTGACAAATTGAAATACAAAGTATCTGTGGGGATGGACAGACATGAGGATTAAGTTAAAGATAGGAACCATATTATGCTTTGCCATGCTTAAGAGCTTCAATTTTGCATTTAGGCTATGGGGAATTGTTAAAGTGTTTTTAGTAGTGGAATATGATTAGAAATACTTGAAATAACCCTTTTTGAAACATTGAGATATAGTATGTATACATTAAAATGCACAAATCAGAAGTGTACAGCTAAGTGAATTATCAGAAAGTGAATATATCCACATTAACAATCACCTGGTCAAGATGTAAAATATTGCAGAACTCTAGAAATTCCCCTTGAACTGCCTACCAATTGTTGCTCTGTCCTTCCTTTTTTTGTTTTTTCAGGAAGGGTCTCACTTTGTCACCCAGGTAGGAGTGCAGTGGTGTGATCATGGCGCATTGTAGCCTTAACCCCTCAGGCTCAAGTGATCCTGTCTCCTCATTTTTTGATTTTTTTTGTAGAGACAAGGTCTCACTCTGTTGCCCAGGCTGGCCCTCCTTCCTTTTTAAAAGTAACCACTATCTACCAATCATGAACCAAAGATGAGTTTTAACATCAGATTAATTTACCTGTTTTCTTTTTTTTTTTTTTTTTTTTTTTTTTT
>NW_012103131.1:2270626-2271466 GCF_000951045.1 Mandrillus leucophaeus | reverse complement strand
CGATCTCCTGACCTCGTGATCCGCCCGTCTCGGCCTCCCAAAGTGCTGGGATTACAGGCTTGAGCCACCGCGCCCGGCAATTTACCTGTTTTCATTTATACATTTGAAGGTATAAATGAAACTCTTTAGGATGTGCTATTTCTGGTGTCTTTCAGGTTTTTTTTTTTTTTTTTTTGAGACGGAGTTTTGGCTGTTATCACCCAGGCTGGAGTGCAGTGGCACGATCTTGGCTCACGGCAACCTTCACCACCTGGGTTCAAGCAGTTCTTATGCCTCAGCCTCCTGAGTACCTTGGATTACAGGCACATGCCATTATGTCTGGCTATGTAGTTCATTTTTATTGCTGTATAAGATTCCTTTGTGTCCAGGCACGGTGGCTCATGCCTGTTATGTGAGCACTTTGGGAGGCTGAGGCAGGTGGATCACGAGGTCAGGAGATTGAGACCATCCTGGCTAACACGGTGAAACCCCGTATCTACTAAAAATACAAAAAATTAACTGGGAGTGGTGGCGGGCACCTGTTTTCCCAGCTACTCGGGAGGCTGAGACAGGAGAATGGTGTGAACCCGAGAGGCAGAGTTTGCAGTGAGCGGAGATCCGCCTGGGCAACAGAGTGAGACTCCATCTCAAAAAAAAAAAAAAAGATTCCTTTGTACAATGATATCAGTTTCATTTATTCTTTGTTTACTTACATAGATTCTTTTGAGTTTTAAAAGTTTACTGGTAGAGGCTAATGATTTATCCTTCAAGATTAATAGCCTATAGATTGTTTTCTTTCTTTTTTTTTTGAGATGGAGTTTCACTCTGTAGCCCAGGCTGGAGTGCAGTGGTGCCATCTTG
>NW_012103131.1:2267467-2269181 GCF_000951045.1 Mandrillus leucophaeus | reverse complement strand
CCTCAGCCTCCCCAGTAGCTGGGATTACAGGTGTGCACCACTACACCCAGCTAATTTTTCGTATTTTTAGTTGAAATGGGATTTCGTCATGTTACCTAGGCTGGTCTCGAACTCCTGAGCTCAGGTGATCTGCCCGCCTTGGCCTCCCAAAGTGCTAGGATTACAGGTGTGAGCCACCACATCTGGCTGGTTTCTTTTCTTTTTTTTTTTTTTTTTTTAATTTGGAGACGGAACCTCACTCTGTCTCCTGGGCTGGAGTGCTGTGGTGTGATCATAACTCCCTGCAGCCTTGAACACTTAGGCTCAAGCAATTCTCCTGCCTTGGCTTCCCAAGTAGGTGGGATTACAGGCACCCAACACCACACTTGGCTGTGTGTGTGTTTCTTATGAATCTTGTTGTTTGTCAAATGTTTTTCCTGTTATCAAGATAATCAAGTAATTTTTCTCTTACAGTCTATTAATGTTGACAAATTATGTTGGCCCATTTTCAAATGTTAAGTGTATTTCTGGAATAAACCAAACTTACATATGCCACTAGATTCAGTTTAATATTTTGTTTAGGATTTTTGCAGCTCTCTCCTGATGGAGATTGTCCTGTAATTTTCTTCTGATGCTATTGTCAAGTTCTGTTGTCAGGTTATGCTGGTATCATTAGTTGAAATTCTATTTTTTGAAATTTTAAGAATAGTGTTACTCGCTGGGCGCGGTGGCTCACGCCTGTAATCTCAGCACTTTGGGAGGCCGAGGTGGGTGGATCATGAGGTCAGGAGATCAAGACCATCCTGGCTAGCACAGTGAAACCCTGTCTCTACTAAAAATACATAAAATTAGCCGGGCGTGGTGGCAGGCGCCTGTAGTCCCAACTACTCGGGAGACTGAGGCAGGAGAATGGCTTGAAGCCGGGAGGCCGAGCTTGCAGTGAGCCGAGATCGTACCACTGCACTCCAGCCTGGGCGACAGAGCGAGACTCCGTCTCAAAAAAAAAAAAAAAGTGTTACTTCTTCCTTCAATGTTTGTTAGAATTCACTGGTGAAACCACCTAGATGAAGGGTCGTTTTTGGGAAGTCTTTTTCTTTTTTGAGGTGAATTTTTCTTTTCCTTTTCTTTTTCTTTTTTGAGACAGAATCTTGCTCTGTCACCCAGGCTGGAGTGCAGTGGTGCCATCTTGGCTGACTACAGCCTCTGCCTTCTGGGTTCAAGCGATTTTCCTGCCTTAGCCTCCTGAGTAGCTGGGATTGCAGGCATATACCATGCCTGGCTAATTTTTGTATTTTTAGTAGAGATGGGGTTCTGCCATGTTGACCAGCTGTTCTCAAACTCCTGACCTCAGGTGATCCATCTGCCTGCCTTGGCCTCCTGGAGTGCTAGTATTACAGATGTGAGCCACTCTGCCTGGCCTGAACTTCTTAATTGAAGTGTAGTTTATGTAGAAAGGTGAGCATAAGTGGTACAAAATGAACCCCTTGGGTTATTCACCAATGCTACTAAAAAAAAATAAGACATTTCTAGTACCATAGAAGCCTCCTTGTGGCCCCTCCCACTCCTTCCCTTCTAAAGGTGACCACTGCTGTCACTTCTATCATCAGATAGGCTGTTTTTGGTATTAACTGTAGTAGCTTCTTACGGTTTTAATTTGCATTTCTCTAATGAGTAATGATGTTGAGCACCTTTTCATGTGCTTATTTGCCACCTGTATATCTTTTTTTTTTTTTTT
>NW_012103131.1:2265328-2267032 GCF_000951045.1 Mandrillus leucophaeus | reverse complement strand
GATCTCCTGACCTCGTGATCCACCCGTCTCGGCCTCCCAAAGTGCTGGGATTACAGGCTTGAGCCACCACGCCCGGCCTGTTTATCTTCTTTAGTAAAATGTCTGTTCAGATCTTTTGCCCATTTTTAAATTGGGTTGTTTACTTACTAAGTTTTGACAATTTTTAATGTGTTCTGGATATAAGTTCTTCACCAGGTACAGGATTTGCATGTGTTTTCTTCTATTCTTTGGCTTATCTTTTCATTCGCTTAACAGTATCTTCTAAAGAGCAGAAGTTCTTAATTTTGATGAAGTCCAATTAATTTTTTCCTTTTTTGGATCCTGCTTTTGTTGTCATATTTAAGGACCCTGCCTAACCCAGAGTCACTTAGAACTCCTGTGTTTTTGTTTAAAGTTTTAACATTTTACTTTTTACATTCTTTTTTTTTTTTTTTTTGAGATGGAGTCTTGCTGTGTCACCCAGGCTGGAGTACAGTGGCATGACCTCGGCTCACTGCAACCTCCACCTCCTTGGTTCAAGCGATTCTTCTGCCTCAGCCTCCAGAGTAGCTAGGACTACAGGAGCACACCACCATGCCCATCTAATTTTTGTATTTTTAGTAGAGATGGGGTTTCACCACGATGGCCAGGATGGTCTAAAACTCCTAATCTCGTGATCTACCCACCTCGGCCTCCCAAAGTGCTGGGAGTACAGGGGTGAGCCACCGTGCCCAGCCTGCCTTTTACATTTAGACCTTTTTTTTTTTTTTAAGATGCAATCTTGCTCTGTCTCCCAGGCTGGAGAGCAGTGGCCTTTGGGGTTCAAGGAATTCTCCTGCCTCAGCCTCCTGAGTAGCTGAGATTATAGGTATGTGCCACCATGCCTTGCTAATTTTTATATTTTTAGTAGAGACGGTGTTTCACCGTGTTGTCCCTACCTGGCCTATTTTTATGTTTTTAATTTCATTGAGTTCTGTTCTTTTTTTTTCTTCTTGAATTTACTTTGTTCCTTTTTTTACCTTGTTAAGGTGGAAGCTTAGGTTATTGATTTGAGACTTTTCTAATGAAATTATTTAATGCTATGAATGCTATGAATTTATCAGTAAGCACTGCTGCATCCCACAAATTTTGATATATTGTATTTAAAAAAAATTGTTCTATAGCTCACCTGGATTGTTTTTTAAATTGTTGATTTGTTGTATTTTTATTCATTCCAAAATGTTTTCTAATTTTTCTAATTTTGTTTTCTTTTATCCATGAGTTATTTAGAAATTTGTTTAATTTCCATGTTTTGGGGATTTTTCTGTTATGTTTTTGGTACAGATTTATAGTCTAATTCGGTTATAGTCAGATAACATGCCTTGTATGATTTGTATGATTTCAATCCTTTCAAATTTGTTAAGTTTTGTTTTATGACCTAAGATACAGTGTGTCTTGGTGAATGCTTCATGTGAGCTTGAAAAATGTATGTATCGCCAGGTATGGTGGCTCATGCTTGTAATCCCAGCATTTTGGGAGAACGTGGTGGGCAGATCCTGAGGTCGGGAGTTCAAGACCAGCCTGACCAACATGGAGAAACCACGTCTCTGCTAAAAATACAAAATTAGCTGGGCGTGTTGGTGCATGCCTGTAATCCCAGCTACTCAGGAGGCTGAAGCAGGAGAATCACTTGAACCTGGGAGGCAGAGGTTGTAGTGAGCCGAGATCGCGCCATTGCACTCTAGC
>NW_012103131.1:2258888-2260676 GCF_000951045.1 Mandrillus leucophaeus | reverse complement strand
GTGTTAGCCAGGATGGTCTTGATTTCCTGACCTCGTGATCCGCCCGTCTCGGCCTCCCAAAGTGCTGGGATTACAGGCTTGAGCCACCGCGCCCGGCCAACTTATTATATTTGAAGTGAGTTTCTTGTAGCCAGCATATAGTTGGTACTTATTTTTATCCTAACAATCTCTAACCTTTAACTGGTGTATTTAGAACATTTATGTTTAATGTGATTATTGGTGTGTTTGGATTTAGGTCTGCATTTTATTGTTTTCTCTTTTTTACCTGTTTTTCTTTTTTTTTTTTGAGACAGAGTTTCACTCTTGTTGCCCAGGCTGGAGTGCAATGGGGGGATCTCGGCTCACTGCAACCTCCACCTCCGGGGTTCAAGCGATTCTCCTGCCTCAGCCTCCTGAGTAGCTGGGATTACAGGTACCCACAACCATGCACAGCTAATTTTTGTATTTTTAGTAGAGATGGGGTTTCGCCCTGTTGTCCAGGCTGGTCTTGAACTCTTGACCTCAGGTGATGCGCCCTCCCCTTGGCCTCCCTTTGTGCTAGGATTACAGGCTTGAGCCACTGCGCCCGGCCTAACCTCTGTTTTTTATTCTTCTCTTTTTCCTTTCCTGCTGGTATTGGCTTATTTGAACATTTGTTAATATTTCAATTTAATTTATGTGTATCTTCTTGAATGTATATCTTTGCATATGCCTGTTTTAGTGGTTGCTTTAAGCAGTTGACTGTGTCTTTTGATACGGCTTTTTTAGTGTTTCCTGTGTGGATTACAATATATATAGTTGTCAAAATCTCCTTGGAATCAGTATTTTACCACTATAAGTGGAATGTGAAAACCTTATTATGTTGGGTTCTTGATCTTTCCCCTTTATGTTGTAGTTGCCTTTAATATTACCTTTATGTTGAAAATTCGCTTAGATAATATTATGATGTTTTTCAAGCATTTTAAGGAATGCACTAGGCTAAAAATATTTAATTATATTCACCTAGATACTTATTTCACCTGTGTATTCTGGATCTTCTGAGCTTTTTTGTTTTCTTTCTGTCTGAGAAGCTCTTCCTGGAAATTATTTTAGAGAGAGTTTTCTCGCAATAAATTTTTTTAGTTTTCCTTTACCTGAGAATAGCTTTATTTCTCCTTCATTCCTAAGGAGGTTTTTTTTTTTTTTTCCTGAATATAGAATCTTTTCTTTTCTTTTCTTTTCTTTTTTTGAGACACAGTCTCACTCTGTCACCCAGGCTGGAGTGCAGTGGCACAATCTCAGCTCACTGCAACCTTCACCTCCTGGGTTCAAGCGATTTTTCTGCCTCAGCCTCCTGAGTAGCTGGGATTATAGGTGTCTACCACCACGCCCAGCAAATTTTTGTGTTTTTAGTAGAGATGGGGTTTCACCATGTTGGCCAGGTTGGTCTTGAATTCCTGATCTCGGATGATCTGCCTGCCTTGGCCTTCCAAAGTGCTGGAATAACAAGTGTGAGCCACCACAGCCAGCCTGAGTATAGAATTTTGAGCTAGCCGTTTATTTCAGTACTTTAAAAATGTTACGGGCCGGGTGCAGTGGCTCACGCCTGTAATTCCAGCACTTTGGGAGGCTGAGGCGGGCAGATCATGAGGTCGGGAGATCGAGACCATCCTGGCCAACATGGTGGAACCCCATCTCAACTAAAATACAAAAAATTAGCCGGGCGTGGTGGCACATGCCTGTAGTCCCAGCTACTCAGGAGGTTGAGGCAGGGGAATAGCTTGAACCTGGGAGGCGGGGGTTGCAGTGAGCCAAGATCGCGCCACTGCA
>NW_012103131.1:2255414-2256855 GCF_000951045.1 Mandrillus leucophaeus | reverse complement strand
GGCCTCCCAAAGTGCTGGGATTACAGGCTTGAGCCACCGTGCCCGGCCGAGAGATTTTTTATCAGATTTATTTTTTTGGCAAGTAAACTTATTAGGTGTTGGTGTTGGTGTATATTTGCATATGTGGCGTAGAACATTTGGTTATCTTTTTGTTATATTAACAGCCATTGAAGACCGTTTCTTATAAGTACTACTTTTTCATTGATCAGCTACATTTTTGATGGCTACTTTTCCTACATTTTTGATGAATGTTTTTGCTATATCCTTTTAGGTTACTATTTTTCTTTTACTATCTTCTGGCTTCCATTCTTTATCACTTATTGTTAGCCGTGAGCCTTATTGTTGTCCTTTTAAAGGTCATCTGTCTCGTTGTATGCCGCATCCCTACTCCCTGTATGTTTTTGAGATTTTTTTTGTTTTTCTTGTTTTTCTTTTTGGGACGGAGTCTTGCGCCATTGCCTGGGCTGGAGCGCCATGCACCATCTCTGCTCACTGCAGCCTCTGCCTCCGAGGTTCAAGTGATTCTCCTTGAGTAGCTGGGATTATAGGCATGTGCCACCATACCTGGTTAATTTTTGTCTTTTTAGTAGAGACAGGGTTTCACCATGTTGGCCAGGCTGGTCTCGAACTCCTGACCTTAGGTGATCCGCCAGCCTTGGCCTCCCAAAGTGCTGGGATTACAGGCATCAACCACGCCCGGCTGATTTTTCTGTTCTTTTCATCAGATACACTATAATGTGCCTAGGTGGAGTTTTCTTTGCTTTCATCTGCCTTGAATTTATAGTGTTTCTTGGATCTGAGGCTTGGGTCCTTTGTCACTATTGAAATATTCTTAGCCATATGCCATTTTTTCTTCTGCCCTGTTCTCATTTCCTTTCCTCTCAGATTCCGCATATGGATTGTATATATATATGTTTGTGTGTGTATGTGTTTGTGTATGGACTGTGTATTAAAATTGTAGGAGCTCACTATAACCTCCATCTACCGGGTTCCTGCCTCAGCTTCCCGAGTAGCTGAGATTACAGGCACCCGCCACCACGCCCAGCTAATTTTGTGTTTTTAGTAGAGATGGGGTTTTACCATGTTGGCCAGGCTGGTCTTGAACCCCTGTGGATATAGAGGGTTGTGTGTGTGTATATGTATGTATAGTCATACACCACATAACAATGTTTCAGTTGACAGTGTACCACATATACAATGGTGGTCCCATAAGGTTATAATATCGTGTTTTTACCTTTTCTATGTATATATATCTTTAGGGCTGGGCATAGTGGCTCACACCTGTAATCCCAGCACTTTGGGAGTCCAAGGCAGGTGGATAATTTGAGCCCAGAAGTTCAAGACCATCTTGGGCAACATGATGAAACCCTGTCTCTACAAAAAAAAAAAAAAAAAAAAAAAAAGACACAGGCATGGTGGTGGCATGAGCCTATCCAACTAC
>NW_012103131.1:2241845-2250493 GCF_000951045.1 Mandrillus leucophaeus | reverse complement strand
AAAAAAAAAAAAAAAAAATGAAGGAACCAGTAAGAATCAGTTAATAGACTCATCCTGGGTTCTAGGTCTCCCAGAGAAGGAGTTAAAGGAAATGGAGAGAAAATAAGATCTCAAGGAATAAGGAGGGATACAGCTAAAAGGGTAGAAGGTTGGCATCAAAAAAGAGAATATTAGACATTTAGATTAAAAACAAAAATAAAGGGAGCAATCTACCTGTAGAAAATAATTGGTATACTTGTTTCTTGAGTTTAGATTAGGAATCAGTTACTTAGGGTTAAAAAGACTTGGTAGGTCTTCATGGATTTGATGTGGCAGTGGGTTAAGTTTTTTTTTTTTTTGAGTTTCGCTCTTATCACCCAGGCTGGAGTGCAGTGGCGCAATCTTGGCTCACCGCAACCTCCATCTCCCAGGTTCAAGCGATTCTCCTGTCTCAGCCTCCCAAGTAGCTGGGAATACAGGCGTGTGCCACCACATCTGGCTAATTTTTATATATTTAGTAGAGATGGGGTTTCTTCATGTTGGTCAGGCTGGTCTTGAACTCCTGACCTCAGGTGATCCACCTGCTTCAGCCTCCCAAAGTACTGGGATTACAGGCGTGAGCCACTGCGCCCAGCCAGTAAGTTAAGTTTTAAAGGAAGTAATCATTTAGTAAATGGTGAAGATGAGGAAGGGAATTTCAGGCTACACTGTACTTTGTAACTTACTTTAAAATCTTTTTCTGATAATTCATTTATTTGGGTCTCCTGTCGGATCTGTTTCTAAAGTCAATTTCTCCCCTTGGGTTTGGTTGTTTCCTTGAATGTCTGCTCATTTTTGGGTGCCAGAAATTGAATGTGAAAGACACTGCAGATAGTTTGAGGCCCTGAGTGATATCTCTAGAAACCTAAAACATCTATTTGTGATTTTTATAAGTTGTACTAGAAGAATAAACAACTGACAGAAAGTTTTTCATGTTTCTTTTGAAATTATTTTTAGTCTCATTGGTCTAAAAATGTTCATCATTGTTAGGGGGTGTGTAAAAACCAGAAACTTCCATGCTTTTGCCACAGATACTACACAGCCTAGATGGATTAATGACTAGTAAACACCAAAACTCTCAAGTCCAATGAGTTAAAGAAACTTCTTGGGGATACTGATACCTGCCCATCCTACCACATAGTTTTTTTTTTTTTTTTTTTGGAGACCGAGTCTCGCTCGTTGCCCGGCTGGAGTGCAGTGGCACGATCTCGGCTCACTGCAAGCTCCGCCTCCCGGGTTCACACACCATTCTCCTGCCTCATCCTCCCGAGTAGCTGGGACTACAGGCGCCCACCACCACGCCCAACCCTGTTAAGTCAGGATGGTCTCCATCTCCTTACCTCGTGATCTGCCTGCCTCGGCCTCCCAAAGTGCTGGGATTACAGGCGTGAGCCACTGCGCCTGGCCACCTCGCAGGTTTTTTGTAAAGATCTAGTGGGATGTATGAAATACTTTTAAAGATGAAAAAGTAATATACAAATGTAGGGTGGTTAAAAATCACATGGCTGGTGGAGAATTGCATAATGTATAATTACACTGAAGGGAAAATTTAAAAATTGATAGCTTGTTACATTTGCATTGATTTTATTCATATAATTTAATTGGGTTAAGTAAAATTTATGACAAATTTATGTGTGAATTGGAAATTATCAGTATCAAAAGTTAATGTTACCTTTTTTTGATTGAGGGCTTATACATATATTTTCATTATTTTTGAGAACATGAATTTCCTTTTGAAAAAGAGATAAAATATTATGAAAACAAAGGCGTTGTCATAGTATATGAACTTACAGTTTTTATTTAGAGTCTACAATAAAATTTAAGCATTATGAATTATTGGATTATATGTCATTTTCTCTACAACAAAAATAAGACAACCCCAGTCCTAAAGGAATATTATAATTCATAAAACATTATATTAAAATTTTATACTAAAGTATAAAATTATTTTTCTCTGTCTAGGCAAAATTTGGTTTCTCTGATATTACTGGAATTGATTACTCTCCTTCTGCAATTCAGCTTTCTGGAAGTGTTATAGAAAAAGAAGGTTTATCTAACATTAAGTTAAAGGTAATATTATTTATATTACTATCCTATTTATAATAGAGGTTAAATGTTTCTAGAACACATTAATTGACAAGTTTTAAACTCACGTAAATTAGGGATCAATAATAAATAATACAAATTGAAACATTTTTAAATAGCTATATTAAAAATTTAGTTGGTTTGGGGAAATTATTTTTTCTTTTGTATGTTTGTTCATAAACTACTGCTCCTGATGTTTGCAAATACACATAATACTTAACTATGGATTAACCAGATCAAAAGGGTTTTTTTTGAGACCGAGTCTCGCTTTATCGCCTAGGCTAAAGTGCAGTGGGGCCATCTCGGCTCACTGTAAGCTCCACCTCCCGGGTTCACGCCATTCTCCTGCCTCAGCCTCCTGAGTAGCTGGGATTATAAGCGCCCGCCACCACGCCCGGCTATATTTTTAGTAGAGACAGGGTTTCACCGTGTTAGCCAGGATGGTCTCAATCTCCTGACCTCGTGATCCGCCTGCCTCGGCCTCCCAAAGTGCTGGGATTTATAGGCGTGAGCCTCCACGCCTGGCTGATAAAAGGTTTTAAATGCGTCAAGTAGTAACGTCACCAAACATCATTTAGTTTATTTTTGTGTCCTATAATCTGTGAGATGATGATTCCTAAGTTTATATTTCTAGTCCAGGCCTCTCTTCTGAGCTCTAGAGTTATAGACAGGCATGCCCCATGTATTTGGCTTCCCAAATGGTATGTTTTTTGACAAATCAAAGGTTTGTGGCAAGCCCATTGAGCCCATCTGTTGACATCGTTTTTCCAACAGCATGTTCTCACTTTGTATCTCTGTGTCACATTTTGGTAATTGTTGTAATATTTCAGAGCTTTTCATTATTATTTTATCTGTTATGGTGATTCATGATCAATGATCTTTGATATTACTATTGTAATTGTTTTGGCGTGTCGTGAACTGTGCCCACGTAGGATGGTGAATTTAATTGATGAATGTTGTATGTTCTGACTGCTCTATCTACTGGCTGGTCTCCCGCTGTCTCTCCTTCCCTCCCTCCCCCTCAATCCTCCTTCTTTCTTGGAACACAGCAATATTGAAATTAGGCCAATTAAAAACCCTATAGTGGAATGGGCGCGGTGGCTAACGACTGTAATCCCAACACTTTAGGAGGCTGAGGTGGGCGGATCACTTTGAAGTCAGGAGTTTGGGACTAGCCCGGCCAACATGGTGAAACTGTGTCTCCACCAAAAATACAAAAAATAGCCAGGCATGGTGGTGGGTGCCTGTAGTCCCACCTGCACTCCAGCCTGGACAGCAGAGGGAGACTCTGTTTTAAAAAATAAAACAGAGGCAGGAGGATCACCTGAACTGGGAGGTGGAGGTTGCAGTGAGTTAACATTGTGCCACTGCATTCCATCCTGGGTGACAGAGGGAGACTGCATCTCAAAAAAGAAAAAGAAAAAAACAAATACAAAAAATAAACAACCCCCACCTCAACACAGTGGCCTGTAAGTGTTTAATTGAAAGGTAGAGTCACACATCTCTCACTTTAAATCAAAAGCTAGAAATGATTAAGCTTAGTGAGGAAGACGTGTTGAAAACTGAGATAGGCCAAAAGCTAGGCCTCTTGTGATAAAATTTAGTCAAGTTGTGAATGCAAAATAAAATTTCTTTAAGGAAGTTAAAAGTGGTATTCCAGTGAACACATGAATGATGAGAAAGTCAAACAGCCTTATTGCTGATACGGAGAAAGTTTTAGTGGTCCAGATAGAACATCAAACCAGCCACAGCATTCTCTCAAGCCAAAGCCTAATCCAGAGCAAGGCCTTGACTCTTTTCAATTCTGTGAAGGCTGAGAGAGGTGAAGAAGCTGCAGAAGAAAAGTTTGAAGCTAGCAGTAGTTAGTTCATGAGATTTAAGAAAAGAAGCCATCTTGACTGGGCATGGTGGCTCACGCCTGTAATCCCAGCACTTTGGGAGGCTGAGGCGAGAGGATCACCTGAAGCCAGGAGTTTAAGACCAGCCTGGCTGACATACTGAAACATTGTCTCTACTAAAAATACAGAAAGTTAACCGGGCATGGTGGTGGGTGCCTGTAATCCCAGCTACTTGGGAGGCTGAGGTAGGAGAATTGCTTGAACCTGGGAAGCGGAGGTTGCAGTGAGCCAAGATCGTGCCACTGCACTCCAGCTGGGGCAACAGAGCGGGTTTCCATCTCAAAAAAAAAAAAAAAAAAAAAAAAGAAAAGCCATCTCCATGACATAAAAGTGCAAGATAAAGCACTAAGTACTGATGTAGAAGGTGTAGCAAGTTAGCTAGCAAATAACCAATGAAGCTGGCTAAACAGCACACAGATTTTCAATGGAGATGAAATAGCCTAATATTGGAAGAAGATGCCATGTAGGAATTCCATAGCTAGAGAGGAGAAGTCAGTGCCTGGCTTTAAAGCTTCAAAGGAGAGGCCGACATTATTGTTAGAAGGGGCTAATGCAGCTGATGACTTTAAGTTGAAGCCAAAGCCCATTTCCCATTCTGCAAATCCTAGGGCCCATAAGAATTATGCTAAATATTCTTTGCATGAGCTGTATAAATGGAACAACAAAGCCTGTATAACGGCACATCTGTTTACAGTATGGTTTACTGAATATTTTAAGCCCATTTTTGAGACCTACTGTCCCAAAAGAAAAAGACTCAAAGTATTACCGTTCATTGACAATGCATGAATTCACCCAAGAACTCTGATGGCGATATATATGACGATTAATCTTGTTTTTGTTTTTTTTTGAGATGGAGTCTCGCCCTATCACCCAGGCTGGAGTGTAGGGGCACAATATCAGCTCATTGCAAGCTCTGCCTCCCAGGTTCATGCCATTCTCTTGCCTCAGCCTCCCAAGTAGCTGGGACTACAGGCACCTGCCACCACGCCTGGCTAATTTTTTGTATTTTTAGTAGAGATGGGGTTTCACCGAGTTAGCCGGGATGGTCTCGATCTCCTGACCTCGTGATCTGCCTGCCTCAGCCTCCCAAAGTGCTGGGATTACAGGTGTGAGCCACTGTGCCTGTCCTGTTTTAAGGTTTTAAAGAATTAAGCAAAATGAAAACATAAACAAAAACACCCTTGATGGGCTGGTGTGGTTGCTCACGCCTGTAATCCCAGCATTTTGGGAGGCCGAGGCGGGTGGATCTCGAGGTCAGGAGAGCAAGACCATCCTGGCTAACCTGGTGAAACCTCGACTGTACTAAAAATACAAAAAATTAGCCGGGTGTGCTGGCAGGCGCCTGTAGTCTCAGCCACTTGGGAGGCTGAGGCAGGAGAATGGCATGAACCCAGAAGGCAGAGCTTGCAGTGAGCTGAGATCGAGCCACTGCACTCCAGCCTGGGCGACACAGTGAGACTCCGTCTCAAAAAAAAAAAGAGAAAGCCTTCTGGAAATGATTCACCATTCTACATGTCATGAAGAACATTTATTTTATAATTTTATAATTCATGGGAGGTCAGAATATCAACATTAACAGGAGTTTGGAAGAAGCTGATTCCAACCCTAATGAATGACTTGAAGAGAGGTTCAAGATTTCAGTGGAGGAGTTAACTGCAAATGTAGTGATAGTAGCAAACTAGAATTAGAAGTGGAGCCTGAAGGTGTAACTGAGTTGCTGCAGTCTCATGATAAAACTTGATCAGATAAGGAGTTGCTTCTTATGGTGGATGAGCAAAGAAAGTGATTTCTTGAGATGGAATCTACTGTGAACATTGTTGAAAAAGGATTTTGAATATTCCATAAACTTAGTTAATAAAGCAGTAGCAAGGTTTGAGAGCACTGACTCCAGTATCAAAGGAAGTTCTACTGTGTGTAAAGTGCTATCAAACAATATCATGTGCTCCAGAGAAATCTTTCATAAAAGAGTCAGTCGATATAGCAAACTTCATTACTGTCTTATTTTAAGAAATTGTCACAGCCATCCCAGCCTTCAGCAACCACCACCTTGATCAGTCAGCAGGCATCCTCATCGAGGCAAGGCCCTCCAGCCAGAGAAAAGATTATGACTTACTCATGGTTTCGATGATGGCTTGTTAGTGTTTTTTAACAATAAAGTATTTTTTTGGGGGATGGAGTCTCGCTCTGTCGCCCATGCTGGAGTGCAGTGGTGGGATCTTGGCTCACTGCAACCTCTGCCTCCTGGGTTCAAGTGATTCTCCTGCCTCAGCCTCCTGAGTAGCTGGGATTACAGGCACCTGCCACCACACCTGACTAATTTGTGTATTTTTGGTAGAGACGAAGTTTCACCATATTGGCCAGGCTGGTTTCAAACTCCTGACCTTGTGATCCACCCGCCTTGGCCTCTCAAAGTGCTGGGATTATAGGTGTGAGCTACCACGCCTGGCCATTTTTGTATTTTTTTAGTAGAGACGGGATTTCATCATGCTGGCCAGGCTGGTGTCGAACTCTTGACCTCAGGTGATCCGTCCACCTTGGCCTCCCAAAGTGTTGGGATTACAGGCATGAGCCACCACTCCTGGCCTACAATAAAGTATTTTTTAAGGCACGCATTTTTAAAAAAGACATAATGCTATTGCACACTTAATAGACTATAATACAGTGTAAACATAACTTCTATATGCACTGGGAAACCAAAAATTTTGTGTGACTTGCTTCATTGTGTTGTTTGCTTTGTTGTGTGGGTCTAGAACAAAACTTGCAGTATCTCTGAGGGATGCCTGTAAAATCTGCCTATTCAAAATTTCCATTTGGAAAGCTAATAGTCTGTCAACTTAATTAGTCCAAAATGAAACTCATGATTTCCTCCTCAGACCTGATTTCTCCAGTCTTTCCCATCTCTATTAATAGCACTCTCATTCACCCTGTTGCATTTACCCAAAACCCAAGGAGTCATCCTTGGTTCTTCTTTTTCCTTAAAGTCCTATATCCAATTCTGTTAGTCATATGCGTGTGTGTGTATATATATATATATATATTTTTTTTTTTTTTTGTAGAGACAGTGTCTTGCCCTGTAGCCCAGGCTGGAGTGCAGTGGTGTTATCACAGCTCATTGCAGCCTCAATCTCCTGGGCTCAAGTGATTGTTCCACCATAGCTTCCAGAGTAGCTGGGACTACAGGCCTGCTTTACCACACCTAATTTTTTTGTAGAAATGGGGTTTTGCCATGTTGCCCAGGCTAGTCTTGAATTCCTGGCCTCAAGCAATCTGCCTGCCTCTGCTTTCCAAAGTGCTAGGATTACAGGTATGAGCCACTGCTTCTGGCCAGTTTTATCTTCAAAATATATCAAGAATGTGATCATTCCTTGTTATCTCAATTGCTCCCTGTGAAGTCCGAACCACTATTACTTCTTGTTTAAACTACTACAGTAGCCTTTGATTTTTGCCTCTCCATTTCCATTCATGCTGCTCTGATGTTCTTTTACCACAGGGCAGCCAGAGTGATTTTTTATTTGTTATTTTTTGAGACGGAGTCTTTTTCTATTGCTCAGGCTGGAATGCAGTGGCACCATCCTGGCTCACTGCAACCTCGGCCTCCTGAGTTCAATCTATTCTCATTCCTCAGCCTCCCAAGTAGCTGGGACTACAGGCATGAGCCACCACACCCAGCTAATTTTCTTTATATTTTTTTAGTAGAGATGGGGTTTCAGCATGTTGGTCAGGCTGGCCTTGAACTCCTGACCTCGGGTGATCTGCCTGCCTCAGCCTCCCAAAGTGTTGGGATTACAAGAGTGAGCCACTGTGCGCAGCCTAATTTTTGTATTTTTAGTAGAGACCGGGTTTCACCATGTTAGCCAGGCTGGTCTCAAAATCCTGACCTCAAGTGATCCTCCCACCTTGGCCTCCCAGAGTGCTGGGATTACGGGCATGAGCCACTGTGTCCAGCCCTGGACAGATTTTTAAAAATGTAAATCTGTTCATGTCACTTCCTTGCTCACAATCCTGAATTGACTTCCCCATTGCATTGTAAATGGATTCTGAACCTCATCCAGCCTTACAAACTCCTTCATTTCTTACCTTCTTCCTCTTTTATCATCAACACTCCTGTCACACTGGCTTTTCCTCTGTTCCTGAAACATGTCAAGTTTGTTTTGAATCTGTATACTTGCTGCCCTCTGCCTAGTATTCTTGCCTCAGATCTTAGCATGTTTGGTTCATTCTCATAATTCAGATCTTTGCTCAAATAACACCTTAGAGAAAACTTTCTTTATTTTTATATTTTGAGATGGAGTTTCGCTCTTGTTGCCCAGGCCGGAGTGCAATGGTGCGATCTTGGCTCACTGCAACCTCCGTCTCCTGGGTTCAAACGATTCTCCTGCCTCAGCCTCCCGAGTAGCTGGGATTACAGGCATGCACCACCAAGCCCGGCTAATTTTTGTACTTTTAGTAGAGGCGGGGTTTCTCCATGTTGGTCAGGCTGGTCTCGAACTCCTGACCTTAGGTGATCTGCCCATCTTGGCCTCCCAAAGTGTTGGGATTACAGGCGTGAGCCACTGCGCCTGGCCGAGAAAACATTCTACTCTATTTTCCAAACTATTTCTCTTCCAAGTCAATTAGTGTCTTATTTCTCTGGTTTTTCTTTTTTTC
>NW_012103131.1:2236517-2240170 GCF_000951045.1 Mandrillus leucophaeus | reverse complement strand
GAAGGAAGGAAGAACTTTGTAACTGGTTGTGATCTATTAGTTGTAAACACGACTGCACTCGGACCAGCCAAGGCCCAAGAACTTTTGATTTACCGTGTTTATTTTAGGTTACACACAGGAATATAAGCTAAAAATCTTATTCCCATAGCTGAGTGCTGTGGCCACATCTACTTAGGAGGCTGAGACAGGAGGATTGCTTAGCTCAGGTTTTCAAGTCTATCCCGGGCAACATAGCAAGACTCCTGTCTCCAAAAATCTTATTTCCAGTGACTTTAGTTCCAAATAAATTGTCATTTTTAAGAATATGTCAAATATTCTACCTTTTGACAGAAACAGTTTTTTCATAAACTAGGCTTGTGAGCTCCATAATGTGCTGGTATTATTAGGGAATATGGCTGTCTTTGATTTGTTTCCAAATTTGTAGAGATTTGGAATGTTCAGGAAATATCAGTCTCTCTTATTAATCTTGGCTTTAATGATCTTGGAATGAAGCTCATAAAAGGTATAAAGTTGAAAATATGTTTATTATATGTAAAATGCCATTATAGCTAATGGGTCCTTTTATTAATAACCTTTTACAGGTTGTCACATTCTGTAAGGATTTTGTTTTAATTGTTCTCACATAGACATTGACTTTTAATATAGGTAGAAGACTTTTTGAATCTCTCCACACAGCTGTCTGGATTTCATATTTGTATTGACAAAGGGACTTTTGATGCCATAAGCCTTAATCCTGACAATGCAATTGAGAAGAGGAAGCAATATGTGAAATCTCTCTGCAGGGTGTTGAAAGTAAAAGGCTTTTTTCTGATAACGTCATGTAATTGGACCAAGGAAGAGTTGCTAAATGAATTCAGTGAAGGTAAATGACTATATGGCATTTAAATGTGTGCTTACCTCAGGTTTCATGTACTTAAACAGGTTTTCTCCCTGTTTTGTGTTAATAGTGGTTTACTTTTCTATTTGTGGGAATTGCCTGCTTTTTTCTCTGTTAATGACCTTGACAATAACTTTTGACTGTATATGCAAAGCACAGAGAAATAACATTGGTTGAGATCCAGAGGTCTTCTAAAAAATTTTCTGAGAAATCCTGGCAGTTAAGTACTAACATTTATGAGCCTGTAAAAATTAAGTTCTCAGCCTGGGCAATGTGGTGAAACCCTGTGTCTGCTAAAAATACAAAAAATTAGCTGGGATTGGTGGCGCATGCCTGTAGTCCCAGCTACTCAGGAGGCTGAGGTGAGAGGATTGCATAAGTCTAGGAGGTGGAGGTTGCAGGGAGCCAAGATTGTGCCACTGAACTCCAGCCTGGGTGACAGAGTGAGACCCAAATAAAAAAACAAAAAAACAAAATTAAGTTCTCTATTTGAATTGTACAATCTTTTATTTAAGATATATAATCTATTATTTATAGAATCAAACAAAACATATATTGTGCTTCTGACTTCAGTGCACTGATTTACCGGCAAATCCATAATAATGCAGATGGAAGAAGTACTTTTGTCTTAATATGGTGAGAGTTTTAATATTATAGATACTTTAGCTGGTCTTGCCCTAGTGGTCATTTAGGTCTTCAGAGATTATAGAACAATTCTTGTTTTCAGAGGATATAGAACAATTATTTTTAAGATTGCACAGAATTAAAGTGTAGGGAATTGATAGAAGATTCTGGTGCCTGAGGCAGGATCCTTTTTTGCCTAGTTAGCAAAGTGTAGTTAGTGCAGTATCTGCTTAGTGGAGATCTTATGAGAACTGAGAATCTGTAATCTAGACACAAAATATTTTGAGTTCTCTGGCAGACTGTTCCTTGCATTTTTTAAGAAATGTTTTATCTGCCAGTTTTTCATGTAGTGCACAGGCATTTCTGGGAAAGTATCTTGAGAATCTACGGATATTTGCTTGTTTTTTCTTAGAATCCTTTTCAGATTAGTTTTTTTCCCCCCCTTTTTATTCCAAATCCTGCACTTTTTTTTTTTTTTTTTTTTTTTGAGACGGAGTCTCGCTCTGTCACCCAGGCTGGAGTGCAGTGGCCGGATCTCAGCTCACTGCAAGCTCCGCCTCCCGGGTTCACGCCATTCTCCGGCCTCAGCCTTCCAAGTAGCTGGGACTACAGGCGCCCGCCACCTCGCCCGGCTAGTTTTTTTGTATTTAATAGAGACGGGGTTTCACCGTGTTTGCCAGGATGGTCTCGATCTCCTGACCTCGTGATCCGCCCGTCTCGGCCTCCCAAAGTGCTGGGATTACAGTTTTTTTTTTTTTTTTAAGGATACGATAAATTTTCAGGATGGAGTCTTGGGTAAAATGGTACTCAATATTTGGTTAAATTTTGAACCTCAACTGTCACAAGCTAATGGGAAGTGAATTACCTCAAGAGAATAGTTTACTGTGTACCATTATTTATAACTATACTGCATATACCTTATTTTAGAGTTTGTTTTCTTTTTAGTATTAAGGGAATAGGCTGAGAGAACACTTAACACATGTCCTTTTGTGTGTGTTCAGTGGCTTTGACAGATTATATAATATAAAACCTGAAGTGTTTGAGGCTTGAAATATGAGCTTATGGCTTCATTACTATTGCCTCTGGAAAACAAGAATTATATGTGATTTATTGTCTTTTATTACATGTCATTTATTTTATTATCTTCCATGTTAAATTTGTTTCCTTTAGAACTGGTGAGGCCCTGTATCAATAAGCCTTTCCTCTTCCTGAACTTTGACAGTTTTAATAAATGCTCAAAGTTACACTGTGTAGGGCAAGTTTCTTTCCTGGTTTTTAAATACAGGTGTTCTTTTTTACTCCTAGAACCAGCAGACAAAAACATATTTGTCTGTCTTTGATAATGAGGAACAGACTTTAGCCTGGTTAGAGTACTTAAAAATGTGTCTTTGTCTGAAAACTATTGAGTAAACTATGTTCAATTTTAGAACGAAATACAGAATTTAAGTGAAGTGTTATCATGGGAAATGTTACATAAATAATTATATACAATTGAAAACATTTTTTAGGCATGAGTCCCTTAGAAAATGGTATTTGAAGTTAGATACGGGACAGTAACAGAATACACTGCCCTGCGTCACTGCCAAAGGTCTTGTTCGTGACTACTCATACTGGCTGCCACATTCTCTTTGCACAAAATAAAGCTTGTTTCACCAATCTTTTAAGGTTCTTTTCTTATTTGAACTATAAATGTTCATAAAACTGTTGAAACAGATGTTGCACTTTTTCCATGATACCCCTGATTATACAAATACTTTATGTTATAATTTTTTTGGTGAGGGTTACCTGGAACCAGTTGCCCATGTTCTAATTTGATGTCCAAGGGACTTGACTTCATGACAATGAACGAAAGCAATAACCACCCATCTTACTTCAGAAGTAATTTAAGGGAGTCTTTCTGAATCTATTCGGGTTTGGGGAGCTATCCTTTATTTTATTTATTTATTTATTTATTTTTTGAGACAGAGTCTTGCTCTGCCCCCCAGGTTGGAGTGCAGTGGCACGATCTCGGCTTACTGCAAGCTCCGCTTCCCGGGTTCACGCCATTCTCCTGCCTCAGCCTCCCAAGTAGCTGGGACTACAGGCGCCCACCACCACGCCCAGCTACTTTTTTGTATTTTTAGTGGAAACGGAGTTTCACTGTGTTAGCCAG
>NW_012103131.1:2217521-2235876 GCF_000951045.1 Mandrillus leucophaeus | reverse complement strand
CCTCCCAAAGTGCTGGGATTACAGGCGTGAGCCACCGCGCCTGCCGGAAAAGTTTTCTTGTGATAAGCTTTTAATAAGCATTATAATATTGAGTTATTATGATTTGGTGAAATTAGATAACATGAATTAGGATGTATAATGAAATAGTATGATAGACCAATTGATGCCATAATATAATTTTTATTTTTATTTTTGAAACAAGGTCTCTCTCTCTGTGTTGCCCAGATTGGAGTACAGTGGCAGGATTTTGGCTCACTGCCGCCTTGACTTCCTGGGCTCAAGAGATCCTTTCACTTCAGCCTCCTGAGTAGCTGGAACTACAGGCACACATCATCATGCCTGGATAATTTTTATATTTTTAGTAGAGACGGGGTTTTGCCATGCTGTCCAGGCTGGTCTCGAACTCCTGGGCTCAAGTGATTCTCCCACCTAGGCCTCCCAAAGTGCTGGGATTACACCATGCCAGGCCCTGGTTGGCATTTTAGTAAGTGACCTTCCAGCTTTGTTTTATTTTTTTTAAAAGCAAAATAATAAAACATTTTATTTCATAGTTTAGGAAAACACTACATTACCTTATTTGGATCTTTACAAAATCACAGTGAATTTGATGGGGTGGGGGAGCGCATTAGTATTAGTAGCCTCAGGCTGGGATTAGAGGCCTGAGCCACTCCACCCAGTCAATATACATCATTTAAAACACTTTTTTTTTGTTTACAAGAGTTATTTGAGTTCAAAGCATGGAAATTTAGAAAATACGGAACCCCACCCCTGCCTCAAGAAAAAAAAAATTCCAAAACTGATAGTTCCATCAATAAGGGAAAAGCTTGATTGGCGTTTTATTTTACTTTAATTTTAAAATTTATTTTGAGACAGAGTCTGGCTCTGTTGCCCAGGCTGGAATGCAGTGGCATAATCTTGGTTTACCACAGCTTCCATCACCCGGGCATCTCCCACTTCAGCCTCCCAAGTAGCTGGGACTACAGGCGCAGAGGCGCAGGCCACCACAATGGCTTATTTTTGTATTTTTTGTAGAGACGGGGTTTCGCCATGTTGCCCAGGCTGGTCTTGAATACCTGGCCTCAAGTGATCTGCCCACCTCGGCCTCCCAAAGTGCTGGGATTACACCATGCCAGGCCCTGGTTGGCATTTTAGTAAGTGACTTTCCAGCTTTATTTGTTCTATTTTTTAAAAGCAAAATAATAAAACATTTTATTTCATAGTTTAGGGAAACACTACATCATCTCATTTGGATCTTTACAAAATCACAGTGAATTTGGTGGGGTTGGGGAACGCATTGGTATTAGCCTCTTTGCATAGAAATCAGGATCATGGTAGAGGTAACTTGATAGCCTATCTCATTTAGTAAGTGGTGAAGCTGAGACTTGAACCTAGGATTTTTGATTCAAAGTTAATTTTTTTAAAACCATACTGTGATGCTTTGAAAGTTACTAGTTCTTTATCTTCCTAGGACCTTTATTAGTTAGTTTAGTTTGAGTCTTCATCTTTGTTATAAATTATTGTTTTTAATTCTGCTGAAATACGCATAACATACCACTTTATAACCATTTTTAAATGTACACTTCTGTGGTATTAAGTACATTTACATTTTTTGTGCAATTGTCATCACCATCCTTCTCCAGAACTTTTTCA
Organism: Mandrillus leucophaeus; assembly: GCF_000951045.1. NCBI lineage: Eukaryota > Metazoa > Chordata > Mammalia > Primates > Cercopithecidae > Mandrillus > Mandrillus leucophaeus. The sequence continues at coordinate 2,234,226 of NW_012103131.1, read as the reverse complement.
TCTTCTACAAATTCACTTACATTTCCAAGTTATTTTGCCTTTCTGTATTAAGTGCTTTTATGTGTGTGGTGTGAATTAATTAGATTGCTATATATAAAGCACTCAAAATAATGCCTGGCACATAGTAAGAACTCAACACAGGGCCAGGTGATGTGGCTCATACCTGTAATCCCAGCACTTTGGGAGGCTGAGGTGGGTGGATCACTTGAGGTCAGGAGTTCCAGACTAGCCTGGCCAACGTGGAGAAACCCCATCTCTACTAAAATACGAAAAATTAGCTGGGTGTGGTGGCGTGTAACTGTAATTCTAGCTATTTGGGAGGCTGAGGTGAGAATTGCTTGAACTCTGGAGGCAGAGGTTGCAATGAGCTGAGCTTGTGCCACTGCACTCCAGCGTGGGTGAGGGAGTGAGACTCCGTCTCAAAAAACAAACAAATAAACAAACAAAAAAATTCGACACATGCTAGCTGCTTCCTACAAACGAGGTGATAGAGGCTAACAGAGATACAGCTTTGCGGGGGTGACAAACAGGAAGTTCAGGAAATGGGAGGTGGATGGAAAGCCTGTTTTTTTGCAATTTGTTTTTGGTCTTGTCTTTTCCTTGTTAAATTCCAAGTGATTTTGGGTGAGCATACATATACTGTACATACATAGTAGAACTGAAAAACCATGAAGTGAAATTCAGCACAATTTAGAGTTTGGACTTACAGTTTTACAAAGGGTTGAAAGGTATAGTGTTAATGCATGCATATAAATAAATGTAACTATGAGACTCAATCCTTAATAAAAGTATTTAAATTTTGTCTGACAGGATTTGAACTTTTCGAAGAGCTGCCAACACCCAAGTTCAGCTTTGGAGGCAGATCTGGAAACAGTGTAGCAGCATTGGTTTTCCAAAAAATGTGAGACTTTTTCTTGGACAAATTCAGGTAGCTACACAGAATCTACACAGCAAAGTTAACCTGACACAGAAAATCCTTGTGCAAATAAATACTTAGTGAGTACACAGGATGCACATGTTGAATAGAATATACTGGATTGGTAAAAGAAAATAATAATAATGAGCATCTAAGTGGTTGGGTTTTAGAGATCAATCAATAATTTTTAATTTTCTTTTGTATTTGAAATGTAAATAGTTTTTGATTAAAAAGATTTCCTGTAACTGCTAAACAGTTAAAAACTTTAAAGTAGTAAATGAGTTTATAGAAAGCATGTATTCTTGATTTTTGCGCCTTGGTAAAGTTGAAAACTATTTATGAAGATTTGACCAAATTATTCCAGCATCAGAATAATAAGCAAAACAACTTTGTTAGTGTTTTGTTAGACTATTTATGAAATATAACAAGAAATACTATTTTGTGTTGGATGGTGGTTATTTTTAAACTTAATACCTGTGAAAAGGCCTCTTACCTTTATGTATGTAATTAAACAAAATCAGAGAAATACATCAGTTACTCAAAAGTTATCAAGCCTGCATTTTGCAGCTATGGTCTCCCACTGTAAGGGATAAACAGGTAGTAGAAGGAAAGAGAACTAAGGAGTATTATTTGCTAGTGCCATGTTGAGTTGTCTTATTAAGTAATTGAATCCTTTCAATATCTTCTTGAGGTATGTATTGCTTGTTCTTGTTTCTACTTATAAGGAAAATGAAACTGAGAGAAGTGAAGTCAGTTTTATGAGGTCCAGCAGTACAGGATGGAGCCAGGATTTTTATCTGGGTCTGTCTGACTTTAAAACACTTTCTCTTCTAGCACATTCTGCCTCACAAGTGCTAAGTCTCTGCCTTTATAGCATTTACAGTACAGCTGGAGACCTATGATGATTACATATAAAGTTTAGTTACAAAAGATGGGTAGTTATTTTGTTAGTGTTCATCTGTGCAGTATCAGAATAGCAGCCAGTCAACTCTGTCTCATATCATCCTTCATTAATTTTCCCCATCTCCGTACTCTAAAGACTTACCTCTATTAAGAATTTTGTCATTCTTCTGTGAAAGAGTAGTGTAAGTTATATAAGCCTTCAGCGATACATGCACAAAGATATTCTAGTTAGGAGTTAATTTAGCAAGAGAAACAGTTTAGTAATGTTTTTGAAAAGATAAGGCATATTCATACTTAATACCATTTTGTATTTATGGTAACATTTTAATATTGGAGCCATAATACACATTTTTGCATAATTTTTTGAAGATTTTCAGCTTTTGTGCCGGTTGGGTTACATAACTAACAGACTTTTTGTTTATTTGGCAAATGTTACTCCTGTATTGAGTAAATCTAACATTATGTCCCTTTTCTTTTTGGGGAGGGGTAGATGGGGGAGTGAGTTTTTCATTTAGATAAACATTGATCAACCATTAAGACAAGATAGTTGAAGACATATATGTGGACTTTTTTTTTTTTTTTTTTTTGAGACGGAGTCCAGCTCTGTCGCCCAGGCTGGAGTGCAGTGGCTGGATCTCAGCTCACTGCAAGCTCCGCCTCCTGGGTTTACGCCATTCTCCTGCCTCAGCCTCCTGAGTAGCTGGGACTACAGGCGCCTGCCACCTCGCCTGGCTAATTTTTTGTATTTTTTTTAGTAGAGACGGGGTTTCACCGTGTTAGCCAGGATGGTCTCGATTTCCTGACCTCGTGATCCGCCCGTCTCGGCCTCCCAAAGTGCTAGGATTACAGGCTTGAGCCACCGCGCCCGGCTATATGTGGACTTTCAACAAAAATAATATTTTTGAAAAGCTTTTATTTTCAACATGTAAAAACTGAGAAATTACGTCAAAATTATGCAATTTAAATTTTCTACAAAATTGTGTTGATTTTACAAGACAGGAGATTGTTTTTTTTTTTTTTTGAGACGGAGTGTCGCTCTGTCGCCCAGGCCGGAGTGCAGTGGCCGGATCTCAGCTCACTGCAAGCTCCGCCTCCCGGGTTCACGCCATTCTCCTGCCTCAGCCTCCCGAGTAGCTGGGACTACAGGCGCCCGCCACCTCGCCCGGCTAGTTTTTTTTTGTATTTTTTAGTAGAGATGGGGTTTCACTGTAAGACAGGAGATCTTAAACTGTAGATAGTTTTATAGTTTTTGAGATCTGGTCTTTGTTTTTTTTTCACATTAATATTCTTTGATTTCAAATATAACATAGATAAGTACTCTTTTAGAATTTTGAGTTAAGTATATGCTATTTTAATGCACTAATCCTACAAACTAGGCTTTCTGTGTGACTAGACTGAGATGTTGAGTCTGATTCACAAAAAGCTTGGAATGGTTCTTTGTTGAAAAGCTTTTCGAGTCACTATTTGGAGCATGTTTGTGCCATTTGCAAAGGTGAAGTTTTTTATTTATTTATTTTTTTAACCATAGAGCTTTTTGATAAGGTTAGGAAAAGGAAGTTGTCATCTCTTCTTATTACTCTAATCCTGCTGGAAGCTAGCTTCTTGGGGACTAAAACCAGAACAAATGGAAGGTCCAAAAATGCTAATAAGAAATTAGTATTTTCACATAATACCAAACTGTTAAAAACAAGGCCAGCAAATGTCCTCAGGTTCCTGAAACAAACCATAAGTACATTATTTAACTTAGTATTGTTAAATTGTATAAATATGTGGGTAACTGTGACAAATTATGCAGTTATAAAAAGGAGCAGTAAGTTACGTAGTGAATGCTATTTTCTGTGGATAAGAATTTGGAATTGTAATTTCATTTAATCGAAAGACGCTTATTTTGAAGAAACTTGTTTGAAATGCAAACGCAATTTCTCGGTGCAGCCTGCATGGAATTGCTGCTTTTCACTATGATGTTACTGCTGCATAACAGGCCACTTCTGTGTATAGGAAGTGCGTGTGCAAATCCAAAGGGAATTGAGGCCTGAATGGGTGGGTTACACCAATTAACAAATACAAAGTTTTCAGTACATTTTGTTTTAAGCCAGGTGCACAAGTTAGAGTTGCTTTTTGGGACTGGCATTTATGTATGTGAGAATCAAACCTGATATCACTCTTGGCAGCCTGACTAAAGCCATTTAAAAATAAGTACAAACTGTCCTTGAATGATTTTTTTCCCATTGTAGTAGCACTGAGTTTTCCTTTTTTCTTCATCTGTGGTATGCATGCAATCTTCTGGGTTTTCTTTTTTTGAAGAAATAAGGGAGCTAAGTATATACAAAAGACTTTTAGTCTTTTTATGAATCATGTGCTTCAGTGGACTTACTTATTTTAAACTTTCTATGATACTATAATACGGTACTGTATGTTGACCTCAATTCACATTTATCCAGAGTATAATAGAAACCTCAATTTTTAAGGAACCTACATTATTAATTAAATTTCATGTGGCCTTGAAATAATTTTCTTCAAATTGGTCTACAAAGAAATAGCGTTTTCCTGCCTGTGTTAATGACTTTCGTTTATGTTCTTTTAAGTAATTTTATTTTATGAATTGTGTGTGTGTGTATGTGTGTGTGTGTCTCTCTCTCTGTCTAGTGGCCTACAATGAAAATCTGTACAGATGTGAACAGTTCGTCTCCAGGGGAGAGTCCTGGGGTTTGAGTTCCTGTTTTGGGCTCTGTAAGCTAACGTGTATGTGCTCCTGGACAGCCCTCTGCTTTGATAGTATGAGACCAAGTGTCTTGTGTTCCACAGTAGTAACCTCTTTAGCTAATGGCGTGTGGGCGTGTGTGTGTGTGTGTGTGTGTGTGTGTGTGGGAGGGGGTGTTGATGGGCTCTGAAAGAAGTCTTGTCTCATACACTTCACTGAATGAAGGCTGCCCATGACCTAGAGCTTGATTGTGGGAGGTGAGGAGCATATATGGCTGAAAGACAATTGCATAGTGGGGGAAAAAATCAGGAAATCCTTATATTTCTCTTGGTTAGGCAGGAAACAGAGATGTCCATAGAAGAAGGGGGAGCTCATCAGCATGTTTTATTAACAGTTAATGGAAGAAAATTAATGCTAATTTATTCTTCATATACACCATGCAATTTGTTAGAAAGGTAAAAGAATAGTTTGAAATTCTTTGGTCAATTGATGGATTCCTATGTTCAGGGCATAGAAATGAAACTCAACATCAAGCAGACAAATACCCAAGCCCACAGGCTACATAAATGCTGAATAAAACCAGCTCTACAATGGAACTGTGAAAAGCGACGGGTAAGAAGCCTAATGAATGATTGAATATGACCTTAGCAAAATCCCTGGAGTGTTGTTGAAAGATCATTCATTTCCAGCTTAGATGTCAAGATGGGCTCTAGTAACCAGGAAAAAAAGAGAGCTTGAGTCAGTACTTACTGAGTTTTAAAAATCTTTTGCAACACAGTGTATTAGACTGAGCATTAAAAGGGCTTCTCTAGATGAATTTTGAGCTGTCACTATAGTTTAGGCCTAGGGAAATAAACTTAAAAAGATAGGAATAATTCCTAAGACATGAATGTATCAATATCCTATCTTGCTTTTCTGGAGTAGGACTTCAAAAACTGAGATGTATAGGCTGGCAGAATGTACTTTTGTCATGCTGATACCATTGTAAAAAAGACTTAAACTAGGAGATCAATTGAGCCCTAAAGTATTTGCAAATTACTTGCCTAGCTTGTTAGAAGAAGAAATAAAAAGCCAAAATCTACATTTTTGTTTTCAAAAGAAATGATTTCTTTGTTTCCTGAAGAGATGAGAAATGATAAATTCTTCCATGTTATATTTTTACGTACGTATTTTTATTACTGTACCGTATCAGCAAATGATAAGTATTTGAGTGATCTTTATTGTTCATAGTATCTGGAAGCATCTTAAGAAAAGCAAATCTAATACATCTGTTTTCCCAAATATGTAAAAATTTACACATGATCCAGCAATTAGCATATCGTGTATATTATCCGAGTAGCTTAGGAAAAAATATGAAAATACTCTGGTTGAATAAGGGGACTGTGAACTGTATTTCTCATTTTTCATTAATATATTACAGATCAGGCAGCTTATCATCAATGATGATAGCAGAATCGAAATGGTGTTGGGATGACTGTAGTTCCCCAGCTTTTAAGCCTGCCTTACTGCTGCTAAGAGGAGAGAACCGTTGGGAGGAAGAGGCTAAATGTAGAAGAGTGTGGGTGCTGTCAGTTCACATTTTCCTCCTAAGCCTTCTCTAATAGGAAAATGTCAGGCCTTTGTTCCCATCTAATTTTAGTACATCCTGGCTAAAAAAATGTTGGGATGAAAAAATGTTAGGATGATTTCCAACCATGGAACTTTGAGGGGTGGGGTAGGGGAAGGAAGAGTGGAGGAAAGAGCGGTTTATACTCCATATCCGTCTGCCTCTCTGCAACAGCAGCTAGCTCCTACTCTGTTGATTTTGGTAATGAAATAAATTTAGATGCATTGAAGCACTGATAATTAGGTTTTCCTTCTATGTTCTCAGTAAGAAGCCTAGTTGGTTTCTGAATGGGGACAGTCATAATATGGTATTTAATAAAACATACCTGGTGAAATTAAAGAGCTATAGGCAAGCTTTGGAAGAAAGACCTGAAATTGTGAGTGAAAACTACATGTGGTGCTATGTATAAATAGAACCTTTGAGATGCATTTGTGTTTCAGGGAAGCTGCTTTTATACTGTTATTTTGAATGAGAGTAATATTTTGATTTTTGAGAAGCGGTCATAAGCAAGGCATACAAGAATGAGCTGTTTATCCCCTTTGTAAACTCCGACAGGCCTAGAGGGAAAGCCCAGATTCAGTGAGAGAGCCAGTTGAATCAAGCAATTGATAATATAGTTTGTTCAAGAGATAGGACAGAATTCTTTGCTTTGTAGTTGGAAGTATCAATTGTTGTAGTTGTTATTTAATTTAAAAGTAATTAACTGGGCCGGGCATGGTGGCTCACGCCTGTCATCCCAGCACTTTGGGAGGCCGAGGCGGGCGGATCATGAGGTCAGGAGATCGAGACCATCCTGGCAAACACGGTGAAACCCCGTCTCTACTGAAAATACAAAAAAAAAAAAAAAAATAAGCTGGGTGTGGTGGCGGGCGCCTGTAGTCCCAGCTTCTCAGGAGGCTGAGGCAGGAGGATGGTGTGAACCCAGGAGGCGGCAGAGCTTGCAGTGAGCAGAGATCCAGCCTGGGCGACAGAGCAGACTCCGTCTCAAAAAAAAAAAAAAAAAAAAAAGTAATTAACTGGATTAAACTAAAAGAGCAATTCTGAATACTGGAGCTCACTAAGAAATAAGCTGCCTTCCCCCAGTATTCAGTTAGTGAGCCTAGGTTTCCTATTGGAATTTGTATGACGAAGACATTATGTAGCAGAAGTAAGATCATTTCATTATTTGCAATGAATTAAGGAGATTATTTTCTGAACTTGAAATTCAGTTGAATTTATTTTGGTTCCTTTCATTTTATAACAGCAGGTAATTTGTTAAAATCTATTAAGCAATAGAATAGATGTCAAACAAATGATTTTTAAAAATATTTAATTTTGGAGAAAAATGATTAGACCTAGCCAAGTCACTTTCCTTTTCTGGTCTTCAGTTTTTCTCTCCATAAAACAAGGGCATTTAGGTGGTATTTAACATTCTGTATCCTTGTTAGCTCACGTTGCCATAATAAAATACCGTAAACTTGGTGGCTTAAACAACAGAAATTTATTTCTAGAAAGGTAGTTCTGGACGCTGGAATTCCAAGATCATTGTGCTGGCAAGGTATATTTTATTTTAAGGCCTATTCTCTAGGCTTATAAGTGGCTGCCATCTATGTGTGTCTGCATGACTTCTTTATGTGCATTGGGGTTGGAGGAGAGGGAGTGCATAAGCTCTCTGGTGTCTCTTCTTATAAAGAGCACTAACTCCAGGCAGGCATGGTGGCTCACATCTGTAATCCCAGCACTTTGGGAGACTGAGAAGGGCAGATTACCTGAGGTCAGTAGCTTGAAACCAGCCTGGCCAACATGGTGAAACCCCGTCTCTACTAAAAATACAAAAATTAGTGGTGCACACCTGTAGTCCCAGCTACACCGGAGGCTGAGGCGGGAGAATTACTTAAACCTGGGAGGTGGAGGTTGCAGTGAGCCAAGATCACACCACTGCACTCCAGCCTGGGTGACAGAGCGAGACTCTATCTCAAAAAAAAAAAAAAAAACCAAAAACAAAATAAAGAGCACTAACCCCATCCTGAGCGCTTCACTCTCATGGCCTCCTCTAACCCTAATTATTTCATAAAGGCCCTATTTCCAAATACCATTGCGTTGGGGGTAGAGGGTCAGGGCTTCAACATATAGATTGTAGGGGGAAACCAACATTCAGTCCATAATACTCCTGAAATCAATTGAGGCTTAGAAAAAGCCCTATGAAATAGGCTTCTAGAATAGCTGTCCGTTGGTATGCATGAGGGATACTGGGACCACCTGCTTATAACCAAATCTATACATAGGTGAGTTTTCCATCCCAAGAATATTGTATTATCAATCTGAGTTTGGTTGAAAAAAGCCAAGTATAAGTGGACCACATAGTTCAAACTCATGTTGTTCAAGGGTCGACTGTATATGTGGGGAGATTAAATACTCCATTTGCTAACTGTCAGTTGTTAGGTAACTTGATGGTTCTTTTTAACCAAGGTATCTGTACTCATATACATATGTACGTAAAATATTCGAAGCAGTCAGATGAATATTCAGTCTAAAAAAATATTTGTCCATGTTTTCTTAAACTTTGTATTTGAGTATTGTCACTGATATCTTCTATTTGATAAGTTTGTATGCATTTGACCAGAGGTTTTTTTATTTTTTAATTTTTCTTTAAGATAGGGTCTCACTCTGTCACCCAGTCACCCAGTCACCCAGGCTGGAGTACAGTGGTGTGATCATGACTCACTGTAGCCTTGACCTCCCAGGGTTAAGTGATCCTCCTGCCTCAGCCTCCCTAGCAGCTGGGGCTACAGATGCATGCCACCATGTCGGGCTAATTTTCCTATTTTTTGTAGAGATGGGGTCTCACTATGTTGCCTAGGCTAGCCTTGAACTCCTGAGCTCAAGTGATCCTCCTGCCTCAGCCTCTCAAAGTGCTGAGATTACTAACGTGAGCCACCGCACCTGGCCTAGAGATATCCAGGAAACTTAGGAATTTGCATCTTATTGTTTAGTCCAGTTCCATTTTTATATATAGAAAGATTGAGATCGAGACTGAGCCTTAGAAAAATTGTGATAATTTGAGGAATCTCCCCAATATGTTTCTTTTTTGACACAAGGCACAAACTACACACAGATGATCTAATTTGCCACTCTAAGACGAGTATAGAATATGGGTATAGTATATGGGTCTGCCCTTCTTATATATAGTGTGCTGTATATACTATAGTATATGTAGTATATGAGTATAGTATATGGGTCTGCCCTTCTTATATATAGTATGCTGTATATACTACAGTATATATAGTATATTGAATATAGTATATGGGTCTGCCCTTATGCCCTGTGTCTCTCCAGGCTACTGTCAGTTTGTCTCTGTAACTGCTTACTTCCCCAGTGAAATTGAAGTATGTTAAAGGTGCTAGCAAAGTACCTTCTGTATAGTAGGCATTTAAGGTTGGTTCCTGTTCCATACATTTCTTTGAAACAGCTTGGAGAGAGAAGCAGTGCTTTAGACCCTGCATATTAGGAATGTGAATATTAAGTGAGAAATGTAAAGCAGCTTAGCAGGATTGCTGCCACACACCAAGGCCAAATCAGTGTTCTTTCCTCCAAGGACCCTTCTTCCCATGAAGCTGATATGTTTAATTGTTTGAGATTTTACCCCTCAGTGCCACAGTTTTAGTGTATTCAGTTCCATTGTAGGCATTTGTGTTCCAGGAGTGATTAAATGAGTGAAGAGAGGAGGAGTGCTAGATAAGTGAGAGGGAAAGTTTAGGTAGGCCTTTCAGAACTTCTTAGAAATAATACTGTATAGCTTCTTCTTCCTTAGTCTCTAGCGCTGGTGCTGAAGCACTTATTTATTTTTTTGATAGACCAAGTCTCACTGTATTGCTCAGCTGGAGTCAAACTCCTGGCCTCGAGCAGTCCTTCTGCCTCCACCTCTTAAGTAGCTGGGACTCCTCAGCAGTCCACTGTGCTGGACTTGAAGTACCTTTTTTTTTTTTTTTTTTCCAGTCATTTAAGAAATCAGGACCAGATATTATAATGCCAGATTTTCATGAAGTGTCCTTTGTGATGTGTCAGCAGAGACTAAGAATACCCCTTGGATTTAGATCGTTATCTGTTTTAAGTGGTAATTTTTTTTTTTTCTTTTTTTTTGAGACAGTCTCACTGTATCACCCAGGTTGGAGTGCAGTGGTGCAATCATGGCTCATTGTAACCTCAACCTCCTGGGCTCAAGTGATCCTCCAACCTCAGCCTCCATAGTAGGTTGGACTACAGGCATGTGCCACCATGCCCAGCTATTTTTTGTAATTTTTGTAGAGACAGGGTTTCGCCATGTTACCCAGGCTGGTCTTGAACTCCTGGCCTCAAGCAGTCCTCCCACCTTGGCCTCCCAAAGTTCTGGGATTATAGGTGTGAGCCACTGCATCCAGCCCCAGTAATAATTCACTAAGAAATGTAGGTATGATGGGGGAAAATGTTAATGTGGGTGCATTTGAATTGAAACCAAATGGACAAGGATATGATATACCTTCCTTCATTAGGTCTGAGTGCCAAAGCATTATTCCAAGTGACATCAGACAAAAGAACCAAGAGCAAGTCCCTGTAGGATCATGCATTAGGAAGCTGGTGGCATTGGATTTAATGAAAGTGTTGAATTGGATTTGGGTCTTGTATTGGCCATTTAGGAAGCAGTGGCCTGAGATTTTATAATTGATTGCTACTTTGCATCATCCAGATTTGATATCCTTAATCAGTGATTCAGGTTTATTTCCTTTGCTGTAAGCTAACAGTGCCATTCGCAGTGACATTTTCAAGTTTGATGTTGAGTAATACTTTAAATACTTTATCTGATTTGTCCTTAGTTTATACTAGAATTGACAGTGTAGTGTAGAAGGCATGGTGAATCAGTTGTTTATGCTACTCTAGGAAACATTTGGTTTCGCCAGGTTCGGTGGCTCACACCTATGTAATCATAGCACTTTGGGAGGCCGAGGCGGGCAGATTACCTGAGCTCAGGAGTTCAAGACCAGCCTCGGCAACACGGTGAAACCCCTTCTCTACTAAAATACAAAAAATTAGCCAGGTGTGGTGGTGTGCACCTGTAGTCCCAGCTACTCAGGAGACCAAGGCAGGAGAATTGCTCTTGAAGCCGGGAGGCGGAGGTTGCAGTGAGCCAAGATCGTGCCGCTGCACTCCAGCCTGGGCGACAGAGTGAGACTCCGTATCCAAAAAAAAAAGAAAACATTTGGTTTTTTGGGTTTGTTTATTTCTTTAGCCTTTTTATTGGTGGTTATATGACTATCTCAATGTCTAGATTGCTTAGTATGACTATAGACATGTGGCCAGAGCCATATTGCTTTCTCTAGTTCATCCTAGAGGACATTAGTCTTTTAACCATTCTGAGAGAGTTCTACAGAGTTGAGGTCAATATGATATGATGTACCTCTTTACAACAGAACAGAATCAAAGCTCCAGTTATTTGTGTTAGGTAGTTTAACAGTACAGTGGTTGACTAACCTGGTTTTGATCAAGGTGTTTTTTTTGGTTTTTGTCCCTTGTAAAAGTTAAGAGAAGCTGTAAACTAGTAATTGAAATAGTAAGCCAACTTCTCATTCATGTCAATTCTTTTATATTGTAGGTACAGTTCAACCTATAGCTGCAGGTTACGCACATACAAAATCAGCAAGGCTAGTCTCTCTTAGAACAGCCATGGGTATGAATTCAAACAAAAGATCTTTGCTTTTGGTTAATATAATAGATTGACAAACTGCTGAGGAGAGTTAAGAAATTCACAAGCTACTATGTAGGCTAAATGTTCTTTTCATACTGCTCCCAGGAATGTTCTACCCTTTAGAACTCTAGAGGCTGATTTCTTTTCTTGACATTTTAAATCCAAAGGATTCAGCCTTTAGATTGGGTTTTTAAGCTCTGTGAAATCACCAACTGTATCTAGTTTTAGTTTCCTTTCTACCTAATGAAAATGAAATTTACTCAGTTTCATTTTTAGGGGGAAAGTCAGGAGAGCGGTAGCTTTGAGCATATCACTAGGGAGGAATTAAAAATCGATTTTTCTTGAGACAATGACTTATGGCAGATAGTTGACAAGAGAAAAATTAAGTTTTGAGCTTATATCTCAAATACTGAATGTGAATTCTTCTAAAGAATGTTTAAGAAAAAAAGTTGAAATGGTTTCATGTAAAGATGTTAACATAAACATTTAGCCTGGTCTACAGTTGAAATATTTTCTAGGTTAAATGTAATTTATAATATAGCAATATGAAAATATTGTAATTTGTTTTTAGATATGTTTTTTGGTGGGGTAACTGAAGCAAACTAGGGAACTCACCATGTTATAATGAGAATAATTAGAGTCTACTTCATGTAAGATCATAAACAGATGCTTTTGAACCTTAGTATTAGAATAATAAAATAGGTTTAATAAGTTTTACATATGCCATTTACTTTGAATGTAGTGAAAAGCCTTTCTTACACTTTTTTAAAGCTTTTTATTTACCATACATAAACTTTTAAATGTTTGTTATTCATGCTTGTGTTTTCTTGTAGCACATAATACCAGTAGCTACTATTAATTTTGAAAAAAAAAAAAAAAAACGAAGTTGAAATAAGTTGTAACTGTTGCTTGGTTCTTTTTAGCTTACTTACCAGAACTCTTCCATCCAGTGAGTTGCAAGCGTGACATTTGCTGTGTTTTCAGCACCTGCCAACTTGGAAAGCAGGGTTTGTGCTCAGGACTTAGGCTCACAACCCATACTTTGTGGTGCACAATGCTGGCCCAGCTGGCATGCTTTCGTACCTCAATGGTGCTAGACAGTCAGTTACAAAGCTGTGTGGCTTCACATGCGCTGATCTCAATAGTCACTCCTCTCAAGCTGCTTTCAACTCTTACTTTGTATCAAAGGAGTGGGATTGGTATTATTAAACTCATTGCTGAGGTTATTTTTCAATGAAAATAAATTGTTTTATTTAGTTCTTGGATCAAAGAGTAATTTTGTCCTCAGGAACCAAATACCGCTTTAAAAAGGTGTGTGTATATATATCATGTGTGTATGTATGTATATACATACACGCATGATTCCAGCTAGAGCTATAATTCATTTCTTATTTTCATCAGTGGATAAAAAGAACAGACAGGAAAGAACAGAAGGATTAATGTATCATGTGATCCCTACATGCTAATGTAGGTAGGGTTATTAGTTGTAGCTGCACAAAGATGTGGGAAAATTTACAGAACTTTTTTTTCTGAGTAAGACATGAAAATTGCCCCCATGATAGGCTCAGATTTTTTATTTCCATCTATAATCAGAAACTTCTTATATTTTCCAAAGAAGTATATTTTGCTAACATATTTCTAGTCACCAATCTTTTTGAAAATACTTAAGGTGGACTTGGTGATGTCTGTCTTCTCATAATTTATTATAAGTAATTTTAAAAGGTTCTGCTTTAAAAAAGATCTTTTCAAATGTAGAAAGAACAGTGTGAAATGTGAATGACTGGCTTTTAATACAAGGGTTGTGACAAAGAGGCAGTGGCTTTTGGAAGCCAAATAAAGGGGTGAATACACGTGCATCTGCATACTGCTGTTGGGTCCAGTGTATAACTTTTGGCGTTTGCTTACTTCACTTGTTAGTCTGAAAAGGATAGTATGTTATTCTCTCAAACCAGTTGATAATTTTTTCGTGGTGAGCTCTTTTTACAACCATACATACAGATAGATTCGATGGGAAAAACTGAACATTTGCTGGTACTTGTTCCAGCCTCAAAGCTCAGCTCTTTGTTTGAATGTCACATTTATCTGGTTCTAAAGGCATAAAAATAAAACACCCACTAACTACCTAGGACACTCCTTAGTGCATATCAAAACCCAACCTTTACCCTCCTCTGCACAAATGTGCTTAGGTGAATACTTTTATTAGCTTGTTGATACAAGTTTTAGTAGGTTACACCCTTAATAAAACACACCCTTATTGTCTCCTGTTGCTTAAGAGCTTTAAACTTATAATAGGGGAGCTCTCTAATATAGAATGATACTCAGTTTCTATCTCCCAAGCAGTTTTGAGTGGAAATGTGTTTCATAGTTTACACACAAGTGTGCCTGTATTTGGTAGTCCTCCTTTGGGGGAACTAGGATTGCTGTGTTTTATCACTGGTTTTCATATATTTTGTTTGTTTGTTTTTCTTTTTTTTTTTCCCCCTTTTTTCTTTTCTTTTTTTTGAGATGGAGTCTTTTCCTGTCACCCAGGCTGGAGTGCAGTGGTGTGATCTTGGCTCACTGCAACCTCTGCCTCTCAGGTTCAAGCGATTCTCCTGCCTCAGCTTCCTGAGTAACTGGGATTACAGGTGCCTGCTACCATGTCTGGCTAATTTTTGTATTTTTAATAGAGACAGGGTTTCACCATGTTGGCCAGGCTAGTCTCAAACTCCTCACCTCAAGTGATCCGCCCACCTTGGCCTCCCAAAGTGCTGGGATTACAGGCGTGAGCCACTGTGCAGGGCCATCATATATTGGTCTTGAAGTAAAAGACTGCAAGTAATCCCTGCATTTTGTATTTCCCAGGGTGTTCTCTGGCTTAATCAGGTTAGCATTGGTTGATGATAACGGAAAAGTTACAAGTAATAGTTTTTAGATTATTTATGGATTTATTCCTAAACTGGCCTATGAATTTGCATTTAGGTGTCCGGTTGTGTTCAAAATCTGGTTTTGATTTGGTTTGACCATTTCGGATTGAACAAAGAGAGTTTAGCTCCATGTCCCTGCCCCATTGCAGCTTTTACATAGCTTTAAATCCAGAGTTCTACGTTTTTAGCTACTCTTCTGAATTGAGCAGAACTCTAATATAACAATTTTTTGGGTAGAATTTTTTCATAGTAAAGAACTACGGAGCTGAGCACTAAGAAGTGAGGGTGTTTTATAATATAGCTGTAGGATTATTACATCATGTGGGAAGAGCCTGTAGTATGGAAGGTTAAGTGTGACACAGGTCTTTATGTATCTTTTTAGTCTTTGGAGATACAAATCTAGAAAATCAGAAGTAACTATTTATTGGTTAATAGCATAACTTCTTAAGCAAGTATATTAGTTCTAGACAGCCTCAAGAAAGCCTCAGAACCAGAAAAACAGTCTGCTTTTGGTTGGAAAGGAGGTGTTACAGCAGAGGAACTGGCCATGACCACCATCCTTGGAATGTGAAATGCAAATCATCCTGAAAGCAACAAGAATAATGGTTGTAATAATTGTTTCCACGCTTGGGACCCTGCATCTTGTTTTTTAAGTTGACCTGATGAACTAGTAATTGTAGGAATAAACTGAATGTTTGCCAGCAGGAGTCACTCTAGGCTTCCTAATAAAAAGTAAATTAAACTCTCGTCCTTAAAGCCCTCAAACGCTGAGGTGATTGTGTGATATCAGATAGCTTTAGGGAAACACTGACTCTTTTGGTTAAGCATAGCAGCATTCTTAAAATTATTCCTTGGGCCTTCTTTTGTTCACCATCGGTTCTTGGATCTTGTTCCTTTCGAGATTGGTCCTTAATGCATTTTTAAAAAGCAACGTATATGGGTAAGGGTATCAGTATCTTAGTATTCTGTATTCTGTATGTTTGTTCATTTTGGCTTTCTTAGGATGAATTGACTCTATCCCACATCATGTAACTTGAAATGAATAGACTCATATCCTTTCCAGTGATTGCTGTCCATTCTAATCATGCAGCAGAACTCAGTGGAGTGAGCTGTAGTGTGAAAGGAGATGTCAGTTCATGCTTTTCTGAAAAGAATGGGTCCAGTGTGATGATATTCTGAAATATTTCAGCAATAGCCATGAAATGTAATAGTTTCCCAAGCGCACAAAACTCAAGAAGTTAATTGTTCATTTATGTTTGATACTGGGATTGAAACATTGGATTAAAACCAATTAAATGTTCCTAGAAGCAACAGAAAAAGTTTCCCTATTTATGAATAGAACCATTCAAATGGCGCAGACACAATCCATGTAAAGTAATGAGGTGTTTTGTTTTTTTGGCAAAGGAGAACACAAAACAGGCATGGGGGTTTTAAAAAACCTTCTCTTTAAAAATAGCTTTTTGGATACAAGGTCAATAAAATAACATACACTGGTAGGAAGGAGTAATGGGAAATCTAGGGCTTCACTTCACAAGGAAAACAATCCCCCTCCCCCAGGTGAGCAGCACAATGAAAATACTCTGCTTATTCTATCAGGGTTACATTCCTGAACTTAAGTCAACATCCTAAGTTACAGAACTAAACATGCTCTGCCTCTGCTTAGCAACCACAAATCCTTCCTTCGCCAGTTGCATGTATTTTGGATGTGGCTTCTGAAGTACACATTCCTTCATTTTGATCAGCGCCCCGAGTTAGGAAACTTGCGTTTTATTTTCCCAAAGTGTGACAACACTTCAAGGTCCCCCCCGCGCCGCGACCC
Source organism: Mandrillus leucophaeus (assembly GCF_000951045.1). Taxonomy (NCBI): domain Eukaryota; kingdom Metazoa; phylum Chordata; class Mammalia; order Primates; family Cercopithecidae; genus Mandrillus; species Mandrillus leucophaeus. The sequence continues at coordinate 2,217,677 of NW_012103131.1, read as the reverse complement.
CATCCGCCCGCTGTCCTGCACGCCACTGAAGTGACCGTTTCTTTTAAACCTCGGCACCTAACAACCCGGAAGCTGCACGCCTGAAGCCTATGTGGCCCAGCGTTTTCATCCCGGCTCGTGCGGGGGGCGGGGAGAGAAGCCCGTAGGGCCCCTGGC
>NW_012103131.1:2085146-2216891 GCF_000951045.1 Mandrillus leucophaeus | reverse complement strand
TGCCGGCTGGAGGGAGCCTGGTTCGCGTGTGCAATGGGCTTGCCTGTTTTTTTTTTTTTTCTTTTTTACTAGTGTTGCTGGTTGTCTTTTTTTCTGCCTTGTTTCGCGTTTGGATTGGGTCGGGCGGTTTCTCCGGGCGCTCGGTCTCGCCCCTGATGCAGGCGTGAGACTTGTCAGAGCACAGGCATGGGGACGAACAAGCCTGGCTGCGGCGGAAAAGTCTGCGCTCCCCAGGCCAGGACGGGCGGGCGGGCGCGAGGACTGCTGCGTCCGGGGGTGTCGTCTCCGCGTCTCGACTTGAGCCTTGACTAGCCTCTGCGGAGGAGGCGCGGAGTCTCGGGAGCCGGGTGTCCCCATTCGCCCCTAAGTTCCCGCATCGTTTGCAGACAACTCTTTTGTTCGCGGAAGTTTGCACCCGTCACCCCCGGGATGCGGGCGCGAGGCGGCGGGCTCCGCTGCTGCTGGACTGTCCGGGGCGGTCAGGATGGTGGTGAAGGGGGCATTCTGTCCCGGGCAGGGGAAGCCTGCAGGGAGGCCACGGCTGGGGCTTGTGAGTGGGGGCGTCCGCGTCGGCGTGGCTTTTGCACATGGCGAGAAGGGCCGTCCGGCACAGGCACACTGGTCAAGTCACATTTTTGCCTGTCTTGGATTTTGCAAGCCCGTGGGAGGCAGGTTACGCGCTCAGGGTTTCTCTTGGTGGGGCAGAGACGAAAGAATCGAGGACACCCAGAATCCGGGGAGGGTTTGCGGTTTGTGTTGTCCCAAGTGTGTTCTCGCTCCCCCGCCCCCCACCGTGTCCCCCAGCCCCCAGCTCTCCACCCCCGTCTTCGGACTTGGGGAACAATGCTCGTGGTTCGGGCCGGGGCGCCGCAGCAGCGACGAACCGCACGGACAGGTTTGCCCGGGTCCCTCGCGTTCGGACGCCCCCTGAAGCCGAGCTCCTTCCATCTGACCGCCCAGGCTCATTAACACGTACTGTACTTAGGACGATGGTGAACAAAGAAAAGCTCTTTGCAGCGTTTGATGAATGGGATTCTGCCTCCTATAGGCCACACTCCGAGTCTTCCATACGGTACAATCTCTGGACTCGGTGGTGTTAGGAAAGTGGCCCCCGGAATGGCTTGCATTCCGGGTCTGGGATCCTGGGGTGGGCATTTGTGCCGCTGCGCTCGCCTTGCTGGAGCGGGTGCAGATGGAGCCAGGCTGACGGTTGTTCAACAGGAACAAATGTTTGTTGAATTGTTGGATGGTGGAGAAAAGAGACTGTTTCCTATTGACTGCTGCAGGAGTTGGAATGGCATTGTTTATTGGCCTGGGAAGCCAGGCAAGCGTCTTGTGCTGCTTACAACATATTAGCAGACTTCCAAATGACATGCTAGCATATGTGTTCCCAGCAGTCCCCACCGGCTGGCAGGGAGATTCCTCCTTGCTCCAGATCCTGGACTCGTTTAAAAGATGCCACCTGGTTTGAGGAATTGAGAAGGAATGGAGTTAGCCGACCAGGTGAAACTGTTCCTTATTAGGCCAGATTTTGGTTTCATTTTAATTTAGCTATTTAAGAGTAACGTGTGTCAGTTACAGTTTTGATACTGAATTGCAGGTCTACAGGGTCCCCCACCCCACCTTTAGCTGTGGACTACATAAACAGCTACTTGTCCCAATTGATCGTCCCATTCAGTGGGAGAAGGTTTGGATCAGGATTGGTAGCCCTTGACTCTGTGTCTGCACTTGGCTGTCACCCATCATGCGACCTGGGAGTGTGCCGATCCAGCTTCCAGGCGCTTTTTCAGGTTAGAAAGCTAAGGAGAGGCGTGGGGAAGGCCTGTATTTTTTTCTTCCAAACGTTCCTTCAGAGAACGAAGCTATTTGAATTCAAATGATGTTGCCCAACTACTTCCTATTTTCTTTTGGGAAGGTGAGATTCATGTGCAGTCATTTTGATATCAAAGACAAGTTTTTAAATAGAAACTAGCAACCTCATTGCCGCAGAAGTGGACTTGAATGTTCCATTATTCTCAGGACAAAGTAGAGCATTCCACTGTCTTGGTTCATAATGTTTTCAATCAGTTTCTCCCTTCTCTTTTCAACTTGGGGTATGTTGCACATAGCATTTTGGAAGTTCATAAAGTTCTTTTGGAAAGAGCTTTATGATACCTTTTTGTCATTGTGGTGGTTACGTTTAATTGACATTTTATGGGAAGTCCTGGTCTTATTTCCTGGGCCCTTTCCGTCTCCATGTCTTAGTCTTTCTCTTTCCCCTTGTTGATTCCCTTACTGCCCCACTAGCTTCCCCATCCTCCCTATAGAAGCCTAGCGGGCTTGGGTTCCTTTAAGCGGGTCCAGTGAGCAGGCGCCTGACCCTTGATTGAAGCTCAGGAAGGGCCAGCCTGCTCTCCTCCCCTTCTGGAGGCCAGAGAGAGAGCCGTGTTTAAATAGTAGGAGCTGGCAGCAGGGGACGCTGCGGAGCTCTTTTAAAAAGCACAGCCTTCTCACTCCTTGCCTTGGGCCCTGAAGACTGAGCTCTGGGCCCACCTTCGGATTGTTCAGTTGATGTTTTATTTGGGTGGCGTGACTTTCTGCAGTTAAATTGCGCATTGTATGGAAAACTTTCTGTTCTTACCCTTAAATAAAAAGACTAAAATAAGCAAATACTCAGATCGGCACAACCCCCATCATTACCACCACCACGCACACCTCTCTGATGTGTAATAAAAGAAACCTGCAGGCATAATTTGTTATGTAATGTGCTGATAATACAAGTTTCGGTTTTCTATGGAAACCAGATGTGGAGGGACTCTCTTTAATTGATCCAGCAAGGGGAAGACTAATAGATTAACTAGTCCTTGCAAACCCCAATGGTGTTTTGTTTGTTTAACTTTAGGGGAGAATCCCTATAGGGCTTTGGAGAGGTTTTTACCCTTAGCTTCTGCTTTGCTGCAGCTGTCCTTTTTGTCAGACTCTTCTTCTCTTGAAAGAACCGGTTTGTTGCCAACACGAAGCACATGGCTGGAGCTGGCGGGGCTCAGTGAAGCTTAGTTCTGCTGGACTCTCCTCCTCGCCTCATCCGGCTGCTGCCCTCCCCTCCACTCCACAAAGGGTCTGGCCAGGGGACTTGGGTGCTGGGAGGAGTGTTGATTGTTGTCCCTCATCTCCTTCCTGAAGTGTCAGTCCGATCATCCAGGGAGAGTTTCTGTTTAAACTTGTCCAATGAATACACCTTCCAAAAATCATTGACTCTCTTTCTCTGATTAATTTGTTTGTTTCCTGCCTAACTTTGAGAGTTTTTTCTGGATGGCTGAGTCACCTTTATTATGGCCCAAGGTTGGGGACGGCACTGTAATAGCTGACCCCATTAACAGCAGTTTCATTGCCTGCCGGGATGTGAACTTTGGAAACAAACCCAGAGGCTTAGATATGCTGATGTGCCCTGAGACTTGCTTAGAAAATTTTTGTTGTAGCGCAGTTTACATTAACATGATTAATGACTGCGCCACTGAAAAGTCCATATTCAAAAGCAATTTACCGTTCCCTAGGGTTCTTCTTACAGTGAAGTATTTTTCTTTGCCAAACAACTTTAAGGTAACTTCTTTGATGCTTAATCCAAACCTCCTGTGCACCGGGTTTTGGGGCAAGATTTGGGCTTGGTGTATTGCGGGTTGTGGTTTTGGTGGTGCCTGTCTTAACCTTACCGAACTTGGGTTGGGGGAACTCGAATTCTTATCTCAGAAAGTTCTCTGAGATCTGAGCAACAGACTGCTGTGCTGGCTAGGATGGGAGGGAATCTTCCAGAGGAAACTTGGCTTCTGGGTGTCTTGGAGTGATGCAAGGAGGCTGGAGCTGAAGATTTTATTTTCTTTCTCCTCACAGTGATTGGAGATACTTGAGCTTTTCTGAAAAATAGAGACGTCCTTGGGTTTTTCTTGTTTTTTCTTTTCTTTCTTTTTTTTTTTTTTGTTAAATGTGGGTTGATTGAGAGGGGGAAATACTGATGGGTGGATCTGAAAGCAGCCTTAGGAACCCGAGAAAATAAAAACACATTTGAAGGACTCTGGAAGATTTTGCATTTCAAAGGGTCTACCTTGTAGAATTTCACATCACGTCAGGGGTTACAGAGAAGTGTGACAGGCACCCCCGCTTCTTTAATGGTTCTCCCTCTCTCCTGCTGTGGGGGCTGCACGGGGAAGCTGGCTTTTGCATGGGGGATGGGGGACAGCTTGGCCAGACCATGCTGGAATATCATGGAAACCACATTGCCTCTTGGGCATCTGTAAGTCTCGGGAAGGACTTTTTCCATGGTGCCACTCTCAGGAGGGTGAAAGCAAATCATGTTGGTAAACAGCCCATTTGACCCCAGAATGCGGTGGCAGGCTAACTCCTGACTTCTCCACTCACTCTTTTTGTTCTCTCATTAAACAAAGAAACAGATTCTTCCCCTGCGCTGGTATAATGTGATTCCCAAGGATTTAGCTGAAATGGGTGCAGATTGTTCAAAGAATAATAGCAGCACCCACTGGTTGTTGAAGGCCCACCCAGGGCCCTGGGCTTTGTATACACTTTCTAATTCTCAAAGCAAACCTGCAGTTATAGCTGAGGCTCAGAGAGGCCAAGTAACTGGCCCAAGGCCACATAGCCGGAAGGCAGAAAGCCAGGAAGGAGCTCTATCCCTTCAGAGCCTGCTTGCTTTCTATACGCTGTGCTGTGTATTCATACGATAGAGGCACTGGGTTCTGTTTTATTTCAAAGCAGAAATTTTATTTAGTCTTGTTAACACCACAGGGAAACCTAGAACTTTTAACTGCCTTTTCTCCTCCACTCCCCTTTCCTATGGCTGTGTGTGTGTGTTTTTTTTTTTTTTTTTTGGAGTGATTGCAATCTGTATGTACTATAGGAGCAAAGGTAGTGCCATAGTTTGGGAGGCTGAGATGTTTTCCTTCAATCTCAGAAAAGGCAGATTCACAAGAAAACATTTCCGGTGACCTTCTGGAAGAAACAGGAAGTAAACCTGGCAGCCCACTGGAAGCACCGCCATTTATTCAGATTCCGTTTTCCATTCAAAGAGATTCTTAAAAGCGTTTCCAACTTTTTTTCTTCTTGCGTTTGTAATTCAGATGTCTCAGAGTAAATTATGATGTGGTGTTTGCCACTCCAGGTCTGTACAGTATCATATTTTGTTTATGTGCCTAAAGTAATCAAGTCACTGAACACAATTGTATATCCTCCAGTGTGGCTGAACTCGGTACGCCCCAGCCAGGGCTGGGCAGCGGCCCTGCATTCTGTCTCAGACAGATGGCTCTTTGCAGGTTGGTTCTGGGGGCGGGGGTGTGTGAGTGTGTGTGTGTTTTGAAGGAAGAATAAGGAGAGCCATCTCTAGCAAGGCCTGCCTGGCTGGGCATGCTGTCCTTTCTGCCCCTGAAGAGTTTGTAGGAGAGTGCTGGAACTTCTAGAAGCTAGCGTAGTGGTTCTGAACCTTGGCTGCACATTAGAGTCACCCGGGAAGGTTGAAAAAAAAAAAATCTAGATGCCGAGGCTGCATTCAGGCCCAATTACATCACAATCTTGGGGAGGGAGGGCAACAACCCCACACTGGTATCTTTAAAGTTCCTGAGTCGATTCTCTTGTGCATCCAAGACTGAGGAGTGAGGGCTGTAATATAGACCCCTTGCATACCTAGGGGTCTGTTCCTTAGTTTCCCTATTCCTTAGCAGGAGATTGGGGGCTTTCATATTCAGGAGTGGAGCAAACCTATTGGCATATTCTGCTGCTACTGCTGCTATGTCTTGGTGAAGTGGCATCTGAAAGGCACCATCCCTAGGTGAAGTGTCTGCTGTGGGCATCCTCGAGGTCATTTCTGTTTCTGCTGGGCCAAGATTTAGCACAGTCCCTCTGAACCACCTTCTTTCCAGATTGAAGGGGGCAGATTTTACTCAGGTTGTGGTGTCAGGGTAGTTCTCATGCAGGCCCTTCCTCCCCACTGTCCTAGTGGTCTTGTTCCTTTTGGGGGTTTGTGCCCCTGGGGCTCACGGGAGGAAAGATGCAGTTAGGTTCCAGGGCATATCCTGGCAACTCTCAGTGAGTGGTGAGTCTTTTTCACCCAGGTTTGCAGTGAATGTCACTCTATCAGGCACTTGGTTGTCCCTGACAGCTCAGAGCCTGTCTTTCTGTGAACATACTCAGGATTACATTTCATAGAATTGTGTTTAGAATGGCCAAGGTGCTTGGAGAGCGAGAGCTTCTTGGGCCTGCTGATGTAAACTTCTGGAAGAGAGGTCTGATCCTTAAGAGGTAAGGTGAATCTCTCAGGGTCCTGTAGCCAGTTCTCAAAGGTGCAGCCTCTGTCTCCTGAGTCCCTGCCCTACTGCTGTGCTCTCATGATGTGGAACCTTATTCTTGCTTGCAGGACAACCTGCTTTAGCATAGACCAGCAGGTGAACTTGATCATTGCTCAGAGAGTTCATTAGCCAAGTGAAACATGCTATCCATCGCTGTCCCCACCCACCAGCCCCAATGGAAGGTGCTGAAACCTTGTAAAGGTGAGTTTGATGAAAAAGGTTTTGGCCTCTATGCCAAAAGTGTCAGTCTGCCTGGCTGTGTGGTGGTGGTGGTGAGTAGTGAATAAGGGCTCTTCCCCCCGCTGTGGGGAGTTGGGTTTGGGCTGAGTGAAGGGAGAAGAGAATTGGTGTTTCCTCAGGGCTGCAATTTCCATATTCATTCAGCAGACATTGATTGGACATCTGCTGGATGTCCAGTGTGGAGCCGGGCACTTTACTTCATTAGTTCATTTAATCCTCGGCACAACCTATGGCTCGGGGACTAGCCTAATTTCATTGCTGAAGACATGCTGCCTGGAGAAATCACTCACCCCAGGTTGAGAGGGGAGGTTGGGATTTGAACTTGGCCCAGCTGACCTCAGTCCTGTATTCTTTCTACCACACCCTGCTGCTTTTCCATCCAGTGCTCACCAGGGGAGGAGAGTTCCTGCTGTAAGACATGTGCATTGCCCAGTGGGCGTTCCCTGGCAGCTCCTGTCCGGGTGCCATGCTGCAACTTCTAGGAGGGGGCGTGGGTGGGCCCTCGAGCTCCTGGATAGCTGGGTTTGTACAGGTCCTGTCTGGGGCCATTGTGTGTCCTGGCAGCTGGACTGTGCCTTGTGCAGGAGAGGTGGCTTATGCAGGTTCCAGTTGCTGCTGCCTGCCCCCACCTCGTGGAGGCCACCCTCCCTCCCAGGCTGCCCTCTGGCTGAAGCCTGAAGCACCCTGACAGACAAAGCCCAGCTGGGAGAGGCCTCCGGCCCTGCCTGGAATTCCCCTTGCTCTGGCATTGGTCTTGGCCATGGGCCTGGGAGCGGAGGGAGTTTCAGTCCGCTGGCTGGGAGCAGCTTCTCTGCATGTTTGGAGGTGGAAAGAAGTTCTCTGCAGCTGACTCTCTCCATGATCTGGGTGAGGAGAGGGAGCCTGGCTCCTGAGCCCCGGGGGCAAAGAGGTGTCTGTGATTTTGAGTCTCCAGAAGGAGAGCGGGATGCAGGGAAGCCCCTCTGTGGCATGATCGTGAGGACCGGGCCGTAGGAACCGTTCTCTCATGGAATCCCTTTGGCGGTCACACGATTGAATTTCCTGGCTGGAAGGTAGTGGGCACAGACTGCCTACTTGCTGGACCTAATTTGCCCTGTAACCCTCTTTGGGCCTCCGATTTCTCACCTTGCTGGTCCTGCCACCCAACATTTTTAGGAAGATCAGTTTAGAGCTTGTTTGAGAAGCCCCTTGCAACAGGCGTAGTGCCTTGCAGAGCGATGCCAGGTAGGAGATGAGTGTGACTGGGCAAGCAGGGTTTCTGCTGCAAAGCTCGTGGTCAGCTGCATGCCAGCCAGGTGCTTCTTGTGGTTGCAGGAAGAATGGGGACTCTTTGGCATCACAGAGGAACTTTGGACAGAATCTAGGTGAAACCCAGTTCTGTATCATTGAGGGCAAAAGTAGCATTCAGCTTTGGAATCAGAAGCCTGGGTTCAAATCCCAGGTCTGCCCTTTGTTGGCCATGCCTTGTGCCTTTGAGCAGGCGACTGTCTCTGGCCCCCATTCCCTCATCTGGAGTATGGCAGTGCTGACAGCAACCCCAACCCATAGGTTCAGGGCCCTGAATGAGACCACACGTGGGGACACTTAGAGCTCCCCAAACATTAGTGAATATCTCACACAGCCTGTGGCAATCGTGTGCTGTTGTGAGGACTGAAGGAGGGCCGGAAGGACGGGAGTCAGGCAGGTTGTCCTGAGGAGGTCAGTCAGTGGTGACAAGATACAGGACAGAGCAGAGGGAACTTCAGCTGGAGTTGGGCTTGGCTGGACGGGTCAGGCTGGGGCAGATAGAGCCTTTGCTCCTCCAGCATCCTCCTCTCTTAGGTAGCGCAGGGTTTTCTTGGGAGGAAAAGTTGAAAGTATGCATTACAGTTTAGTTTGCAGTGTGTCTGTTACCAAGCGTTGAGACTGGTGAAATCTTTTAAGTTTTCTCTTTAGGAAACTAAATCTTTGTTTACCAAAAGTGATTTACTGTTGGTCCTAAGCATAGAAAGTTAAATGCATGTATGGGTCGTGATGTGGCCTCACCGTCTTGGCTCTGCTGCGACCCACACTTCTGTAAATGAATTCTTTGGAAACCAAGGAATTAATGGCTGCACCCCTACCTAGACTGAGAGTGAGGGGCCCACTTACCACCTTTTGGATTCTGTTTAGATGCTTTGCAGTGGGCACCTTTGTTTTTTGCTATTCCTCTCATGTTGGGGGAGCTGCCTTGGACACCTGGAGTCAGCGTCTTCTGGGTGCGGGTTATGTGGTTGCAGCTGGGGCGCCTGCCCCCCGCTCAGCCTGCGGTGTGATTCTGGCTGCTTCTAGATCCCTTTGCCACCTGAACCTGACCTCCGTGTCTGCAGGAGCAAGAGCTCATCTAAGCTTGCTGAAGCTTTGAAAGGAGCCCTTGGCTTGAAGGACAGAGGGAAGGGTCCAGGCTGCGCCACCTGGGCTTCTGTTGGTACAGGCCTCTGACTCCTGACGCGTCTATTCCCTGGGTCTGGTGAGCATCACTCTTCATGAGTCTAGGGCTGGCTGGCATCCTGTGGGGTGAACAGGATGGACAGTCTTGACTCATGAGATTTCCTGCTGCACTTTGGGTAGCTTTGAGGGAGACCCTTTGTGTGGGGTGTGAAGACTCATGCTGTTCTGGGAGGGGGCCCTGACTCCAGACTGTGGCAGCCCCTCCCCTCTGGGGCTGGTCCTAGAGCATCCTCTCAGAGGAACCACCAAGATGGCTGGGCATGGGTGGCCTTGAAGCAGACCTTCTGCTAGGACGATGAGATCCTGAAGCTTTGTGAGCGAGGGCTGCATAAGGGAGGTCTCCGAGGTGTCTCGGCTGCCTCTGGTCTCATGGATGTGACAGAACTCATCTGCCAGGTGGAGTGTGTCATCCTCGCCCACTGTGTCCTCCTTGGGTGTGTCACTGTTCCTGTGATAAGCACAGAACATACCTGCCATGGCGGTGGCCCCCAGGCTCAGTGTAATTCAATCAGTATGGAGTAACATCTACTCTGTGTGTCAGGCACGTCGTCAGGCCCCGAGGAATTCAGAGATGCATCTACCGAATCCCTGATTTTAGGGAGTTCATAGCTCATGTTATGGACAGTCAGACTGCAGGTGTTTATTGAGGTTCTACTATGTGCCAGACACAGTGTAATAAATGAATGAAGATATGTTTACACAAGGTACTGGTGAGTCACACTGTCCTCTGGAAGTCATAGAAGGTCTCTCTAACTGAGCTGAAGAGAGGAGGGCAGGGAAGGCTTCCTGGAGGGGGTGACAGCTGACCTGAGCCTTGAGGAATGAGTAGGAGTTTAGACAGATGAAGAATGGGGAGGAGGAGATATTCCAGACCAGGAGAGCGGCATGAGACTGCGTCAGGGAATCTGGGAGACCTGGAGCCTGGGTGAGAAGAGTGTAGATTTCAGAGGGGAGCGGAGCTGATCTAGGTCAGGATGGCAGTAAAGGGAAGGACGAAGTGCTGGGAGAAGGCCCACCTTCGGGGCGCCACTGCCCAGGGGCCCAGCTTTTTGACCTTGGAGTGACCTTCCTGGAGAAGCATGAGACTAGCCTCTGAGAATTTTCATCAAGTGCCGCCTTGGCCAGAGTGATGTGGTCTTTGTTTATTTTTAGGCAAAACTCTCGAATTTAGCGGGGGCACTTGGGATTCCCAAGAGCTTCTAGAACCTCTTGCCTGTGCTGCACTGGAACTAAAGAAGTCAAAGTTCTGGCGTGTGAGTTGAAACAGTCCGATTCAGTGTAAGACTATTTTTTCTTTAAAGGGAAAAACAGGCCCCTAACCATGTTGGTGCGATGGAAGAAGGAGCTTCCGTGCCTCTTGGGCTCTGTCATAGCCTGTTCTCACTGGTGTTCTCAAAGGCAGGGGGAAGCTGCTGACACAGACACTCGAGAATGGCGGGCCTGAGTCACCTGACTCCTGGAGGCCAGTGCGCCTGAGGCCTCCGCTGCCCTCAGATGCCAGCCCAGATTCCAGGCCCTGTTGACTGTGTGGCATGTGACCTGGGCCCAGAAGAGGAGAATTAAGAAAAATACTGAACCTGTGCAGAGGCAGAGGCAAAACTACAGTTAGCAGCCCATCTTGGCTTTGTGGGGTGTCTTTTCCAGGGCTGGTAGGGTTTTGCTCATCTGCATTTACTCCTGAGGGAAAAAGAAAGTGAGTAAGTTAGCCGCAGATGGTTTTGATTTTAACAGTAAACCTCTCTATTCAACTCATTCCTGGGGAGGTTAGCACATGCCTTCACCTGTTAGAAAAGAAAGTAAAAGAGGATCTGGCCTGGCTGCGTCCACATAGGCCAAAAGTTGAGCAGCAAACTGGAGTGAAAGAGCTGTATGGCCAGAAGTTGGAGCAGAGAGGGGATCAGACACTTAGGCTCAGGAGAGTATGTGATAGACCACAGGAAAATGAGTTCTAACTTGCTTTGGGGAAAAAAAAGATTTTTTTTTTTTTTTTTTGAGACGGAGTTTCGCTCTGTGACCCAGGCTGGAGTGCAGTGGCGTGATCTCGGCTCACTGTAACCTCCACCTCCTGGGTTCAAGTGATTCTCTTGCCTCAGCCTCCCAAGTAGCTGGGACTACAGGCGTGTGCCACTACGCCCAGCTAATTTTTGTATTTTTAGTAGAGACGGGGTTTCACCATGTTGGCCAGACTGGTCTTGAACTCCCGACCTCAGGTACTCCACCCGCCTGGGCCTCCCAAAGTGCTGGGATTACAGGTGTGAGCCACTGCACCTGGCCAAAAAATGATTTTTAAAAGCATGTGTGAAGTTCAGGTAAGTCCTTATATGTTACTCATGACTTCAGGAAGTCGTCGTTCTGAGACATGACGTGGTGGCATGCTCCTCTGCTCACCGAACTACTGGGTCTGCCAGCTTCCTGCCTGGCCAACCCCTTCCCCTGCGCTTGTAAGACGACGACTGAGCATGGCTGATCCTGCCCGTTTCTGGGTGGATCAGTGGAACCTGGGGGAACCAGGGTGGAGTCCCTTATGGGAGGCAGCCATTGGCCTGGCCAGGCTTTGGGTGCTGTTGGAGACAGGGCTGATTTCTAGCCCCGAGTGTAGGCACAGGCGGGAGCTGGAACCCAGGCACTTGTTCCCTGAGTGGCTGACTGCTCGTCTCTGATTTAGCTTTGGCTCAATTTTTGTCCTACCCCCTGGTTGCTACTGGAGCCAGCATGGTGGTCACAGCCACTGGTGTCTTATGGCCCTGGAGGAGAAGACAGCAATCCCAGGTTGCCCTCTCCTCTGCTCAGGGTTGATCCTGGCAGACATGGAGGAGGAGATAGGCAGGAGGAGATAAGGAGAAGACTTGGGAGGGATCTGGGTCTTCATGCCAAATGCAGGAAGAAACAAGCCATCATTCAGTTCATGTTTGAGCTGCATCAGCCCATGTGAAGGCCCCTGCAGCTCTGGAAAGAACTGCAGGGAGCATCTCTCTGACCTCCCATCTCCAAGGTGGGGGAAGCATTTTATAGTTTTGGAGGTGACGTGGGGAAGGGCCACAGCCGGAACTTCATGTGATGGTGTAGCATGCCACACCTCATTGGGTCCTTGCACGATAGAGGGGAGCCGCCTTGTGAGAGGTGTTCCAGTGAGTTACTGCTGGTGACATGGGCTCCAGAACAGTGTCTGTAACAGGAACTAGTAGAGTTCAACGTCTTAGATTCCTTAAAAAAAAAGAAAAAAAGGTTGATTTTGTGTTTCTTAATGATTTCCTTTATAAATGGAGCCTCTTATAGTACGAGGCAGTACAGATGAGCCCAGACAGTTGGACAGAATGTTGGGTAGGGCTGATGTCAGTTAGAAAAGCCTGAGAGAAGAGAGAGTAGGGCACAGAACCAGTAAAAAGAATCCCCGGGTTCTAGTGCTGCCACTTGATGGCTTTTGACTTTGGTTCAGCCACTTCACTTCTCTGAGCTGTGATTTTCTCATCTGTGGACTGGGAATAATAGTGCCTACTTAACAGAGGAGGAGGAATAAATAGGATAGTGCAAGTCCAAGCACCCAGTTCTTTCCCGTTTTCATTGGCCCAGCAAGTACTTTTTGAATGCCACTGTGTGTTAGGCTTCGCAGTTAATTCATATAACCACCCTGAGAAGTGAGTGCTTTTGTAGATGAAGAATGTAGGGTTCTGTAAGGTAAAGTGCCCAAGATCATTTAGCTCATGGGCAGTAGTTCTGGGGTTTGAACTCCCAACTTTAGGATTGGCAAGCTATAGCCTGATAACTAAACCTGGCCCACTGCCTACATTTGTTAGTAAAGTTTTACTGGGACACAGCCACACCCATTTGTGTAGGTAACATCTGTGGGTGCCTTCACACCAGAGCAGTAGAATTTACAGACCACGGTGTCTACAAAGCCTAAAATATTTATTGCTTGGCCCTTTACAGGAAAAAAATGTACTGACCTCTTCTCCACATGAATACTCTGCACTCCAGACCTGGGCTATTGAGTATGTTAGGTGTAGCCACATGTGGCGATTTAAATTAACTAAAACTAAATGAAATGAAGACTTCATTCTTTGGTTGCACTAGCCACATGTCACATGCTCAGTAGTCGCATGCGCTGGTCACCTCTCACGTTGGACAGCACAGACCCAGAACGTTGCTGTCATTGCAGGTAGGAGCACACGAGACTGTGTCCCAGTGTGGGGAGAATCCAAATCTGAGGGAACCAAAAGTGCAGAGGAGACATTCTGGTGAAAGACAAGACAGTGGACCTTCCTGCTCCCAAAACACAAAATTGAAAATTAGTTTGTTGACTCTAAGGTGATGGAGGAATGTCTGCTGTGGCAGAGGGAACCTGGGCCTGGAGTGAAGAGGCTATCCCTAGATCTTATGACGGTTAGCAGGCCCCTGCCATGCCCCTTTGCAGCCTGTAACCCCAGCTCCTTGTTCACTGGGGCCACTGGCCTCATCAACTCTGCCATGTCCAGTGTCCCATGTGTGTTTGCATGCTGGGTCCTGCAGAAATCCCATTTTCATGTATTCAGATCTGTTCTGCTCTGGGCCATTTGGGCCTGATGGGTTATACCATTGTTCCTACTGTGCTGGAATGGGAAATACGTGGTCTGATGAAATGACCATGTTTTCCATGGGCATCAGATAAAGAACTACTTCTACTTCATTCATTCAAAATGATGGCTATTGTGTGGCATGAGAAAGGAAGGTGAGTTCCAGGTCCCTCAGCTAGCTGGTATCATGTGACTTACTTCTTAAAATGCTGTCCACTGCTAACACTGATGCCGTGTGTTGAGTAGCTTAGAGCTGGGCTGAACTGTAGCTCTTGTCTTGCTTGGTCCATAAATGCTCTAAATAGGAATCTCTTTGAAAGCTAACTGGGGGCAGAGTCATTTTGAGGGGTGAAGGCAAATATGGAGGGCATAGATCTCCAGTTCATCAGACCCAGGCATAAACACATCGGTGCTGGCCCCATCTACCCCACATCTGTGCATGCTGATGGACTCTGAGTGTGGAGAGGAGCTGTGTGACTACAACCAGAGGGCTGGTTGTAGTCCAGGCCGTCTACATTGGAGTCTCTGAAATGCATTGTACAGTCAGAAGTCCGGTCCAGCGCTCCTGTTGGGAATGGCTGGCTTTTCCATGTTTGGTTTACATGGGTACAGTCTACATGAATCTTCACACTTTAAACAATGCCCACTCCCTCTGTAATCAGGATGGAAACCTTTATAACATGCAAGAATAAGATACCAGGAGGACTTTTCAGGACCTTGGGCAAGAGTGAAAAGAAGAAGAAAATCAGATAAGTAAAAGCCTGGTGAACTTAGCTCTAGAACAGTTGCATGAAGAAAGTGCCTAGTAGGGAGGAAGTTGTGTTTAAGACGTCGTACATGGAAGATTTTTTCCCCACATGGTTTAAAAGGGAAAAGAATAGCCTTGGAAGGCCAGCCTTGATTACGTGTCCCCCTCCTGTCCCGCTGCCACCTTTGACACTGTGCTTGCCTCTAGCCAGCCACTCCTGGAAATGGTCTGTGTCTTCCTTCTTCAGCCAGTGGAGGGTGAGATCATTCGAGATTGGGCTCTGCCCTTAATTTCTCACTGCTGTCCTAGTAGTGGAATTAGGGAGACTAATTCCATGTGCCCAAAAGAACACAGGCACAAATACATTTATAATGGAAATTATCTGTTTTTAGAGTGCTGCCGTTTTCTGAGCACCTACTGTGTGCCAAGCACTCCGCATACATTCTCTCTCCATCTGCTCATCGCACAGCCAGCTGGGGGTGACTAGCCCCACTTCACTGGGCAGGAACTGAGCTTCTGCCATGTCCCTGAGAGAGTGTGACTTGTGATGGGCTAGAGCCTGGCTTGAAATCCAGGTCCCTCTGCTCCAAAGCCGGTTTCTCCTTACCACCTAGTTTTGTCCCCAGTCGTGCACATGCTGCTGTTTCAAAGAGAAGTCTCTTGCTCCTCTGCATGGGTCCCTGATGACATTTTTATCACGGCCTGTGGGCAGAGAAGTAGGTTGCTCACTGTGGGGTGACATTTAAGAAAACCAACTCCATCAAGCTTTCCCTTTGAATGTGTTGTTATGGTACAAGAAGTCTTCATTTGTCCTGGGCTATTTTGAAATAAAAGGCAGGAAACTCCCCTCTTGTTTCTATATCTTGCATAGAAGTCATCAAAACAGCATCCTCTGTTCTGTGCAGTAGTCATGATTGAGGAAGCAGCTGTTCTCTTCATGATGACCCAACCAAAGCCAGCAGTCTGGAGGCGTCAGGGATCCAGAATTGTCTGTTCCATCTGCTGGGTTTACGTGCATGTGTTAGAAGTATTTGGCATGGAAACTGTTTCCCTACCCCACCTCGTGGGCGAGGCCAGAAGGGAGCTCTCTGGTGGGGGCAGGGCAGACCCCAGACTCTGCTTTACTTCAGATAATGCCATGGTTTGCTCCATGGAATGGGTGCCACAGCCTCCCATGGGATCAGGCCAATGATCCATTTTGGCCTGGATCAACTGTCTCTCCAGGTCCATGGGTGGGAAGGCAGGCCTCTGCTGGCTGTGATTGGGAGTTTTATGGGTCTACTTTGTTGTGCATGGAATTTCACACAGTCTGAGCTGTCTAGTCATTTTCAGGCCTCTAGCTAACTCACCGAATGAGCAAGGGAGTGGTGCCAATGAGAATGCGTGACTGAATCGCTAAGGCCAAGCGAGTCCATTGAGGTCTTCAAACCAAGATGAAACTTAGCTGTTTGGGTGTTTTCAGGGGGTCTGAATCGTCAGCATCATTTAGACCGGAGTTTGCACTCTGGTGGTCTGGCGGCCAGATGTGGTCCTCACACATGATTTGTTTGGCTTATATGATGCTTTACAAATTTTTTAATTTCTTGAGAACATAAAAAGGAGATTGTGCAAAGAAGTCTTTACTTTCAGTTTCTCTTAACAAGCCAGAAGAATAGTAGCCTGGGTCTTCTTTCCCAAACAGCCCACCACAGTTAGCTGTAGCCAGAGCCGTCCATGGTGGACCAGGCATATATCATCTCGGTTCCTGTGCAGCATGCTTCTCTCATTTATGTTTCCTACTTGGCCCTGGAAGGCATTTGAGTTTGAGATCCCGGGAGTGGATAAGACATTCAGAAGACAGATTCAGATTTTCTGGCTCTCCAGGTTATTAGCACAGGGCGAACCATGGTGAATGGCAGTGACTAGTAGAAATGCCCAGGCTGTTCGCAGTGCTCAAGATCATTGCCATCATAATCCTGCTACCTCGTGTTTCACCTGCTAGTAAACTTGCAAAGATAAGCCAGTACTCAGGGCACTAATAGAAACTCTGAAAGTACAAATAATATCCCTTAAGTCTCAGGAGCCAGTCTCAGCCCAGGGGCCCTTCTACCCCCTGAATGGCCCTGTGATGCTGGGTGACCTGGGGATTCATTTTGTACCCCCACACCCCCCCGCCCCCTGCCAATCACTCAGATGCTTCACCTAGTTTAATCTTCTTACCTGAAAGTGCCTTCCTGAGGCCGAGGCAGGTGAATTACTTGAGCCCAGGAGTTCGAGACCAGCCTAGTCAACATAGAGAAAACCCATCTACTAAAAATACGAAAATTAGCCGCGTGTTATGGCAGGCACCTGTGGTCCCAGCTACTGGGAGGCTGAGGCGGGAGGATCGCTTGAGCCTGGGAGGCGGAGGTTGCAGTGAGCCAAGATCGTGCCACTGCACTCTAGCCTGGGTGACAGAGTGAGACCCTGTCTCCAAAAATAAATAAGTAACTAAATAAATAAAAAGTGGCTTCTGGATTTTAATAGATACTGCAAGGGATTTTTTACAAATAAAGATTTAATTTTTAAATTCTCATGATAGGCAGCCTAGCTGCTGTGTACCAAGTATATAACTTCTGGTGTTAGACACATTTCTTAGGGTAGATGAAACATGCATCTCAGCTCATTCTTCTAGCTCATTCTTTTGACAGAGACCCAATACAGCAAGTGGAAGTAAAGCAAAGATTCGCCAGATGGTAATTAATATTTTTCAAAGAATTGAGGTGTTCTCTTCATATTTCTTGAAGTATCTAATAGCAATCCCTCCTGTCATTTATCTTTTTCACTCAACCCTGTTTTTACCTCTTCTTGTGGCAACTATTCTGTGACTTTTTGTTTCCTTCTGATTCTCACACATATTTCACCGCCTAGTCAACCTTTGGGATTCTTGGTGTCATTCCAAATGGTTTGCTGAATTTGAAAAATGTAGCCTGTCAATCCATTGCCTGAAAGCCCTTCCCACCCCTTTTATTTGCAGCAGAAACACAGCATCCTCACCTGCCTCCTTCTCACCTACTGGTCAGGGCATTGTGCACCTGGGTGGTTGGTTCAGCCTCTGATTCTGCTGGGCCAAGAGCCTTGAGAACGGGCCCCAAGGCTCTGACAATGCCACTGTTCTCCTTCAGTGCATTCTAGGGACTGTTGGAACTCCTGAAGGCCAAGGATCATCTTGATCTAGATTTAGATTTCCAGGGCCTGGCCAGAGGACGTGCTGGGGGTGGATAGTAGGTCACCTGTCCAATTCTCACCTCATCACTTTTGCAAGAAACTCAATTTTTATGGATCCCAATTTTCTCATCTGCAAATTGTCCTCCCAGTTACTAGGGTTTTAGGTACCAAATCCAGTAAAAATGTGTTTTTCAAACTTTAGGGACTACCGGACTCAACCTGGAGGGCTTAACTAAGGACAGTTGCTGGGTCCCACCCCTCATTCAGTTTGTCTGGGGTTGGGGACTGAAACTTTGCCCTTCTAATGAGTTCCCAGGCAATTCTCTACTGACCCGGGGTCCACGCTTGGAGAACCAGTGCACATTGCTGAAGCAGGTGCCAGATACCCCAGTGTTCCCCCCAGCAAGGATGTGGGTTGGCCTATGTGGGTCTCGGCTGCCTGGCATATGAGGCTCATCTTTCCTTGCATTTTCCCCACTGTGTCTTATTTTCTGGGAAACTTGAAACTAGATTCCCAGAGATGTTTTGTTTTCCATTCAGCCATCTTCGTGGAAGCTGTCTTCAGACTCTCCACCGTGATACCTGGAGACACATTGATTTCCTGCCTTTAGGTAATTCTGTCACTAACACACACCATCCACTGTCCATCTCGGTTTCCACCCTCCACCTGGAACCCAGATACTAATGGAGGCAGCCTTGGTGATTTTGAGTTTTGAGCTTTTGGTTTCCTAGATAGGTTGATTTTGCCCGTTCTCACCAAAGACAGGCTGCGTTTGGGTCGAACTGACAGAGCTGTCATGGACACAGCAGGTTACTCTGTACTCGAGAATGCTTCACGAGGCTTCCCACTCACTGCCGTCGGTCCAAGGCTGGGCGCCCTTTGTTTCAGGTGCCCTGAAATCAGTGTCTCTGTGCAGTGATGGGAAATAGAGTGCTTAACCATGTCCAGAATCAACTGCTGTACCCTTTCTTTCCCTTACCTGATGACACCTGAGCCTAGCCAGGGCTGCTGGAGGTGAGAGACCCTGGGACCCATCTGGGGAAGCAGGCCCAGAGCCAGGACGTGGAGTGTTGGAGTCCATACATTCAGCCAGTGGGCACATCTAAGTGGTTAGTGGTGGTTTCCTCTCATTTGGGGGTTTTAGTTGTCCAGAGTGAACTGCTGGTCTTGTGTCTTTAGCTCCAGATGGGGTCACTGGGAGGTGGCGGGCAGCTACTGGCTTTGCCTGGCCTTGCAGTTTTGCTCACAGTATTGTTTTGTCAAGGAGTGTTCCCCCTGCTACTCTCGCTCCTCAGAAACAAGGGGACACTGACTCAGTCATGGCTTTGAATGGAGCGTTTCTGTGTGGTTTTCTCCTTGCCCCAGTACTCTGCCTTCTGCAGCTCCCAGTCCCCAGCAGCTGGGCACGTTGGCCCTTGTGCTTTCATATCCACGAAAACACGTGGGAAGCGCGTGCCCAGCACATGCCTTGATCACATATTTGTAACTCGGGAGTCTGAGATGATCGTGACATTCTCGTATGGGGCTGTGTATGGCCACTCCCATTCCCCAAGGGAGAACACAATTACTGTATTGTCTGTTGGCATTCTGGGTGAGCTGCTTGGGTCAGGGCTGGACTGTTGGTATACTGGGGGATGGAAATAACTGTTTTGCAGCTTCCTACCTTTATGCTGCCATTTACAAAAGAAGGACGTTTGGGATGACCTCTTAGAATCCCCTGGGTCACCTGGCTTTGTTCAGCTGAGTAAACCACCAGCCTGTGCACCTCCCTGTGCCCCCAGCTCAGCATGTTTGCCTGCTATTCAGGCAGGAGAGCTCTGGGAGGGCAGACCGCTGAGAGGTGGAGAGAAACAGAGTGATGGGAGGCAGGGAGCAGGGTGGCGGCCTGTGGCTGTCTGGTGTGCGGAGCTTCCCCTGCCTGGGCCTTGTGAGAGGGCTGGCACTGGCCGATATTGTGGCGGCTGACCTGTCTGGGCATCCTGAGGCCCCTTCCATCAAAAGCTGGGAAGGGGCCCTCCACCCCCAGCCCCATCCCCCTAGCTTGCTGGAGTGTCAGACATGTCATTTAGCAGCATCCTAATAGAATACCCTCACCCCGTCTCTGGCATTGAACTCCTGCCCAACACTCCTGCTGCTTGCTCTAGGAAATCTCCCCAGATCTTTACCACCCCACTTGGAATTCCAGGCTCACTCCTCTGTCCGTGTGGATTTATTATCATATGACATGCCATGCCTTGTGGGAAACCTAATTGAACACTTGCTGTTTACATGAACTTATTTATGTATTACCTGCCATCATCCCTCAGTCCCTAGCACAGCCAGCCTGGTGTGTGTTGGACTTGGGACGAGACTGATACCGGGAGGAAGTACTGTCCAGAGAGAAGCACGACACAGGGCGTGCATGAGAGTTGCCAGTTTAACTACAGTCACCTAGAAATACTTTTTGTTTCTGAGTAAAAGTCTGTTCTAAGGAGTGCAGCATCACATGTGTATATAATCTTCCCCTTGACCCTTTTTGCTCTCTGTGGAGGCTCCCAAGACCTTGGCCCTCCCTGTCCCACTGGGGTTCCTGCAGAGGCCTGGTCTGTCCAGGCTCTGCCTGGCCCAGGGCCGGCCCTGCAAGTGCTGCCTCCCTCACATCAGGCCCTGACTGCAGCAAGATTCTTGCTCCTAAAAGAAGAACATAGAAAACAAGGCTGTTAGGGCAGGGCCCTGGGCTCTCAGTTTTCCCATGGTTGGGTGTGAGAGGGCTGCTGGCCATCCTCCCGCCCACAGAAACTCTGATGAGTGTTTGCAGGTTCCTGAGGAGGTGTGAGCATGATCAGATACAGGGGTTTTTGTGCTGGTCACTGTGTTTTTCTGTTATGCTGTGCTGCTGTGGAACCCAGAAAACTTTGAGCTCAGCCCCTCCGCGGATCGGGAGGTGCAGTGCTTGGGATTAGTGTTAACAACATTTTGATAGCTATCGGAAACCCCCCGCAAGCAAGAGAGATTTCAGTATCTTTGGCACCAAGAACGTTGAGACTTGACTTAACGTGGTGATTGTGTTCTTTGTTTCAGCAGACATTTCCTGAGCAGCTCTTTGTGCCAGGTTCTGGGGACTCAGGGGACTGAGGCTGGGCTCATGCCCTCCAGAAGCACAGTCTGTTGGGGCGGCAGCTCACTGGTTCGTTTCATGGCCCTGTGATTCAAGCTCTGCATTCTGCACAGAGGCAGAGCGCGTGACCTGACTCAGTGTGGGGTGTGGAGGTCTTCCTGGAGGTGGTGACACCTGAACTGAGTTTAAAAGATGAGATTAGAGAGTCTGGAGGCTGAGAGGGCAGCAGGGAGCAGCGGAAGCAGGCGGCAAGGTCTAGCCCCAGAGACCAGCATGAGCAGAGGCCTGGAGGCAGGAAACTGCATGTGGTATTTGGAGAACTCCAGAATGTTTTAAGAATAGGCAGTACGTGGATGTGTACAAACTCAGCAGTGAAAAGCAGTTTCCTCATCCCTGTCCCCAGCTACACGTCTCCCTCCTTCCTGGGGGGAGCTCCTAATGCCATTTTCTTGTTTGTCCTCCCAGAGATACTCCATATGCATGTGCAAGAATATACAGATATATACACGCACAAATATGTATATAAAAATACAGTGTTTTTTATATTTTAGATTTTAGAAAATATTACCTATTTCTTGTGAAAGTCAATACCTCGTTTGGTTCAAAATTCAAAGCATACAAAAATCCATTTCTTGAGGAGTCTTCTCTCATCTCTGTTCCCAGCTACCCATTTCCCCTCCCGGAAGACAGCTTTTATGTTACGTTTCCTTTGTATCCTTCCAGGACTTCTGTATTACTGGCACAGTTCTTTATTTAGTTTCACCCAAATGGGAGCTTAATATACCCATGGTTCTGATCTTTGGTTTTCTGCTTAGCACTATACCTGAAGATGCTTTCCTCTTTGGACGTGTTGGGCTCCTGAAGCCTTTTTTTTTTTTTTTTAAATTTTTAAAATTAAAATTTAAATTGACACATAATTGTACCTATTTATGGGGTGCATAGTGATGTTGCGACACATATAATGTATGATGATGGGCTCCGGGTGATTAGCATATCCACATCTCAAACGGTTATCATTTCTTTGTGTCAGGAATGTTCAATATCTTTCTTGTAACTATTTGAAACTACATAATATTGTTAACTCTAGTCATCCTACAGTGCTATAGAACACTAGAACTTACTCCTTCTATCTGGCTGTATTTTTGTATCCTTTAACAAATCTCTTCCTATTCCCCGCCTTCCCCCTACCCTTCCCAGCCTCTAGTCTCCTCTGTTCTGCTTTTTACTTCTATGAGATCAAAATTTTTTAAGCTTCCACATATTCTCATAGCCTCTTAGAAAGCTGCGTTTTGTCCTTTGCATGGTGTTGCAGTGTGTTTTTATCCTGTCCTTCCTGTTAGGCAGTTAGGTCACTTCCCACCTTGGCTGTGCCTCACGAGATGATATGTCTTATTTTGCTCATGAGTAGGACAGTCTGCAGGGCAGGCTGATTTGGCACTTGAGGCACATGTGTTCACAGGGACAGTGAGTAAGGAGGATAGAACTGCACGAGGACACGGGCAGGTTGTGTTTTACGCTCATTTCTCTAGAGGTTGACTGATTTTTCCTTGTGAAAGACAAGTGACTTTTAAGTTGGATTCTGCTGAGTTTTGGGGATGCTGTCTTACTCCTTTACTGTCTCCCATAAGTAACCTCTGCGAAAGGAGACCTGGCCCAGTGTGGTCTCTGGAAGCAAAGTTCGCCCAGGGGTGTGGTTGGTGTTGCTGGGGAGACTGCCTTACAGACTCTGACCTTCAGGCCATGCCCTGCAGGACAAGGCCAGCCAGAACCGAGGCCTGCAGTGCGACTCTGCCAGCGTTGTATGCTGGGGCCTTGTGGATGTGGATGCCACCTCTGGCACTTGCTAGACTTGGGCCTCATGAACATCACAGTTCTAGTCAATAGTTGGTTGATTTATTAACAATTGAACTGAGTAAGAGTCTGTCCAGGCAGAGGACCTGCCAGGGTATGGGAGGGAGAGACTGCAGGGTGACTTTGTACCATCCCCTGAAGGCTGTGATGCAAGTTTATGAACTTTATCTTTTGAGATGGGTTCTTACTCTGTCCCCGAGGCTGGACTGCTGCGGCATGATCCAGACTCCCCGCAACCTCCGCTTCTCGGGCTCAAGCAGTCTTCCCACCCCAACCTCCCGAGTAGCTGGGTCCACAGGCATGCACCACCATGCCCAGCTAATTTTTTTTTATTTTTGGTAGAGATGCGTTTCACCATGTTTCCCAGGCTGGTCTCGAACTCCTGAGCTCAAGCCATCCACCCGCCTTGGCCTCCCAAAGTGCTGGGATTACAGGTGTGAGCCACCGCGGCCGGTCCAGATTTCTGAACTTTAGCGGTCCCCGTTATTTTATCATGCTATTTTTATCATGCTATTTAAAAAATATTCTCTGCCTTTTAGTGCATTTTTATTTAGTTTTTATTTCACTCATCCATCAGTTGTTAACAGTTTTAACTTCCGTGGGAGTGGAGACCGTGGCTTATGTATGTTCGCGTCTTCAGCCCCTACCATCATCCCAGCAGTCACAAAGTAGTCACTCAGTAAGGGTTTGTTGAATGAATGGGCACAATTGCCTGCCACGCAGGCTTTCGTCAGGGCTTGTGGCATGCTGTTAACTATTCATCAGCACACTGGAAACTGGGTTTTGGTGCTTCAATGCCAGCTTCTGACCAGTACTAGTTAAATTTCATCCATTCTGATCCCATCCAGCTATTCAGTCTGATAGGGTTTCTTTTTTTGTTTTTATATTTTATGACTTTAAAAAAATTATTATTTTCTGAGATAGGATCTCAGTTGGTTGCCCAGGCTGGAGTGCAGTGGTGTGATCAGGGCTCACTGCAGCCTTGGCTTACCTAAGTGATTCTCTTGCTTCCACCTCCTGAGTATCTGGGGCTGCAGGCACATGCCACCATGCCTGGCTAATTTAATTTTTGTCAAGATGAGGTCTCACTATATTGCCTAGGCTGGTATTATTGTTATTTTTAAGTCTGAGAACATCATCTGTGCCACCTCCCTTGGATCTGCTCCTGATCGAGGTGGCTAGTGTTGGTGGTTTTTATTTTTTTTTTCAGATGAAGTCTCGCTCTTGTCACCCAGGCTGGAGTACAATGGCGTGATCTCGGCTCACTGCAACCTCCACCTCCCAGGTTCAAGCAGTTCTGCCTCAGCCTCCTTAGTAGCTGGGATTACAGGCGCCCACCACCATGCCTGGCTATTTTTGTATTTTTAGTAGATACAGGGTTTCACCATGTTGGCCAGGCTGGTCTCGAACTCCTGACCTCAGGCGATCCGCCAGCCTTGGCCTCCCAAAGTGCTGGGATTATAGGCGTGAGCCACTGTGCCTGGCTGTGTTGGTGGTTTGATGTGTAACCTTTCCTTCTCCTGCACATTTTTGAACTCCTCCATCCAGATGACACTGGGCAAGAACCCTTTTCCACAGTGAGGTGAAGGCCAGTCCACGTTTGGTTTGGGAGGTGCGTGGAGGAGTGCTCAGAGTCCTGGCTTTAGAGTTTTGCTGCTGACTTAGTGAATGAGCTTCCTGAGAGCAAGGAAGTACACCCAGGCCTGGTTCAGATGGCTCCACTAGGGGGACAGTGACAGCTACAGCTGCAGCTGGTGTACTTGGCAGTCCGTCAAGCACTTTGGGGTGTGCTGCGGACAAACAATAGACTGAATCTTTGTTTCTGGAGCCTGGGCCATTTCTAATGAGGAAGATGATTACTCATTTTTGGAAGTTGGGTTAACTCTTCCACAGTCTTTTGAGTCTTGCTTAGATTTGTAACGAAAAGCCTAGAAGAGTTCACCTTGGCGACCCAAGGTGTTTGCTTTTAAGCCGGGTGACTCTGGTTGGCTGTGTAATTTCCTCTTTAACACTCCTCCACCCAGGTCTTTGCCCTAAGTCAGGAGGCCTGATTGTCATATCCAGAGTGCTTAGAAGGAAGTGGGGCAAGTGTTTACAAATGAGGTGCCCCTTTCTTCTCCTGTTCCCCCACCCCCATGGCATGCCAAAAAATAAAGAAGGAGCTCAAGACCCGTTGGGCAACTGTTCCCCTAGACTTCTTAGATTAATTCCCTGGCCGGTTCTAAGTAATTTAAAGCCACATGCCTGGACTTAGCTTTGACTTAGGACTCCATGAAGGCTTTCTTCTTCTTTTTTTATTTTTTTGCGAGACAGGATTTTTCTCTGTCACTTAAGCTGTAGTGAAGTGGTACTATCATAGCTCACTGCAGCCTCGACCTTCCTGGCTCAAGTGATCCTCCCTACTCAGCCTCCTGTGTAGCTGGGACCACAGGTGTGTGCCACCATGCCGGACTATTTTTAAAATTTTTTATAGAGATGGGGATTTCTTCATGTTGCCCAGCTGGTCTTGAACTCTTGGGCTCAAGCAGTTCACCTGCCTCAGCCTGCCAAAGTGCAGGGATTGTAGGCGTGAGCCACTGTGCCTGGCGGTGAAGCCCTTCTTTGCAGGAATCTCTTTCTCTGCCTTAAGAGGCAAGAATCTGGTGCTATTTTGATCTGTGTATAGACAGATGGCTGTTATTACACATGCAGCAGCTCCCCCGCCATTGTGCTGTGGCTGCTGGTGGGAGTAGTCTTACTAGAGTTTATCCTGCCCTCCAGAACCCTCCCCTGCAGTAGAAGTCAGGTAGATAGCTTTGGCTGTTTGACCTGAGAGGTGCCACAGAGCTCGGGTATACTTGTCATATGACAGACCTGCCTGTCAGCTTAGAGTCCCTCCAGTTTTGTTTTGGCAGATGATGGCATTCTCGAATGTGTGGTAGAGCTTACAGCGTGATGTGGGGGTAGAGGGGAGAAGGCGGAAGGCTTACCATGTGATTGATGAGCCTGTCTGATTAATTTCTACAACAGACCCTGTAGGTTGGTAGATATGACTCAGTCAGATCAGGAAGGGGGAAGTCCTGAAGTGTGAGCTGAGGTTAGGATGCGACCTCTGATGAATGGGTGGCAAATGGGCAACCTGGTGCCTCTCGTGCCTATAGCAGCTCTTACAGAGCTTGTTGGGATCTTCTTGCATCACCTGTCATGTCCCAGTGTGATACTGTCTTCAACCAGTGTGTTGGGGCCCCAGACTGCAGGCCTCCTAGATAAAGAGATCACGCCCTCGCAGCTGTGTTCCAAGGCCCAGCTGCTGAGAGATTACCTTCCCTCTGTGCAGTGGCTCTGGGGGTTCTGTGAGAGCTGTAGACACCAACGGGAATGCTTCTCCCTGCCTGCTGAGCGACTGGAGCTGCACCGGTAGGAAAGCTGTGTGTGTAGCCTGGGCTGGGGGTGGAGTGTCCTGCAGCAGAGGGAGAGTCCGAGAGCCCATAAACATTTCGTAAAGGAAAAGGAGATTCTTGTCCTGAGAGGTAGAAGATGAAGATGTCAAAACTGGTCACTGGCTAACTTCCTGGCTCTCTAAGAAACTCCTGTAAATCAGGTTGTCATTGAACGACACCAAGATGCCCCTGTATGCATAAAGATTAAACTCGGAATATGCAATCCTGCATACATCCCCATCCTCACCCCATGGATATGTAAGAGAGGGTGCTGGTTCTGCAACACCACCTCCTCCCTACCGCTGTCCCACCCATTGCAAGAATGTCACTGTGGCCTGCTTCTGACTCTGCTTTATGGAAGGTCATAGCCAGGGCACTTGATGGCAGCAAGTAAGGATTTGGCCTTTGCCTTTGTCCAGTTTCCTGGACCTTGAACTGCATATCAGGTCTGAGTGGGACTGGAAAGGCCAGCATAGCAGTTGATCCGAGACGGGCATCATCAACTTACTGTCCTTTCTCATAGTTCATTCAGCACCTTCAAATCTAGTGATTTTCATGCTCTCTCCAGAGCTGCCATTTGCCTATGACACGTGAGGAAACTGAGGCCCAGAGAGGCATAAAGACCTGGTGAAAGCCACATACCTGATATGTGACTGCAGTTGCAGTCTCACTAGTCAGAAACAACTTATCTGGCCCAGCATCCCTTTTGACACGTGAGGGAACTGAGGCTCCGAGGAGGGAAATAACTTGGCAAATTGGGCAGAGCTAGTAAGTGGCACTGTCAGGCCCAGAGCCCCCATCCCCTAAGTCCTGCTTGATCCACCTAGGCCACACAGCCTTTTGTTTGGGTCTTTCCATTTTTGTTTTTAAATCTTTTTTTTTCACCCCTCTTCTGTGGGTTTTTAGTCATGGTTTGAGTAAATTCAGTATACTTGTAAATAGGTCCGACTGAAGAACAGGTCATGGTTGTCTTAGGCTAAGTGGCTTAACATGATAGTAGATTATCTTTGGGGCCTGCTGCAGTCTCCTCATTGTCCTCTGATTCTCTTCCCATTCTTTCCCTTCCTCTGGTTTGGAGCAGAAGGCGGCATCTAGCTCTGTGGCCACTCGGTAAGTGTGAGTTCTCCTCTCTCCGTGCCTCTTGTCCCTGTCTTCTTCCTTTTGAGTGTATCATGCAACGTCCAGTCTAGAGCAAGCTCTTCTTTCATAGTGTTTGTGGGTTAAAAGTACATGAGCGGTCGTGAGAATTACGGGAGTGCGTATAGGAACCTCGTCTGTCAGTTATTTTTCACTGATAAATGAACTCTTGACAAGTCATGCATGCAGTTGGCTTCAGTTTCAAGAAACTACATGGGCTGTCTCATTCCCATGTTCAGATTTGTTTTGGCTTTTTGGATCTCAGCACTTTTATGTCCCTGAATAATGTCATTCCTCCCCCTCCTCTTGAAATGTTATTTGCTTTAAAAAGAAAATCCCTACAGCATTGAAAAGTCCAGGAGAGCAGAGTTCCGATTTGGTTCAGCAGCTCAGTTTATTGTTTTGTCTTGTTTTGCTTTCCCCGCTTCCATTAAGGAGACACATAGGGGAGCTTGGGCCACTTTGTTCAGCCAGGGACACAGGTCAAGTCTCTTTCAAGCCGTGTAGTGTGACTCCCAGTCCTTCCCCAAGTGTGGCCTTTGGCAGCCTTTGATTACCTGAAGGACTAGATCAGGGAATATGTTTTAACCCCAGTTACTGAAGAAAGCACCTCCAAGGACACACCTTCCTGTGGAGGGAGGGGTGAGGGAGGGGTGAGTATGCCCTCTCTGTCTAGGGACAGCAGGTGCTTCATGCCTGCAGCCAGCCACTCTCACTCACCCTGCTGAATGTCCACCAGCCCACTTGCAGGAGCGAGGTGCTTGGAGGACTCAAAAGCATATTCTTGGCCCCTAGAAGCTAATGCTGTAGCTGTGAAGACGAGATGCTTTTATCCAATTTATAAGCATTTAATAAGGGTCTGTGCCCTGCTAGGAATTGTGCCTGCCTAAGGATTTCAGTGTTTTTAGGGATATTTTTGTAGTGCCCCCACCTACAGGGCGTTACCTCCTTAACTTATAGCTGAGGCGGGCAGAACAAGGGTGACTTCTTACCTGTTACAAAGGCAGAAAGCTGAGCAAAGTTACAGAGCTCAGCCAGGGCCCTGCAGCTCCTCTGGGACTGAGCTAGGCTGAGCGTGGACTCAAGTTCAGTGCTCTTGCTGTGATACTGACTTAGCAGATAGGCATCAGTCAGGTTGCTGCTGTGGGCAGGCTGTGTGCTGAGGCCACAGGATGACTGAGGGAGGGCCACACCTAGGCTGCACATGTGGAGGGGAGGGCTCCCCACAAACAACCTGGAAATGAACTTTGAGAGAAGGGCAGGGTGGCTGTGGTGGAGGCAGAGGCAGGAGGCACAGGACCAGGGGAGATAGGGACAGATGGATACAGGTTCCAGCTGGGGTTGCAAGAAGCCATTGTGACTCCCTGCAGGCCCAGAAGCACCCTGAGCTTCGTGGGAGACACTTCACCCTTTGCAAGTTATCCAGCACGTCTGTACATCCATGCAGTTAAAAATGGAAAGTGTTGACTTCCTGTCCCACTTCTACCCTCTCCAAGATACTCGTCATCTGCCCATTTTTCCTGCCTGCAGTGGAACCCCTAATACCATGTTTCAACATCAGTTCCAGAAGGTTGATGTTTGGCTGGGATACCTTAGGATGGGCTGTATTAGAGAGTGTGTATGTTGCAAAATTGGTGCCTGCTTTGGCATTTGATCATTTAGCTGACAAATCAAGTACTGAAGGGATGATTAACAATGAAACTTAAAGATCCTCGAGTAGTGGGGTCCCAGGTGTTAAGACAAAGACTTTGGAGTTCAGTAGATGTGGGTTGAATCTTTGTGCCTTGTTCACAACTGGGTGACCTTGAGCCTGGGCTTCAGTTTCCCCCTCTGTAAAATGGGATAACAGTAGCGCCCTCGGACAGGGATACTCTGAGGTTGCAGTAAGCACAGGGCCTGGCCCTGTTGCTATGGCTAGTATTTTCCTCGTGCTGCGTTAAAAGGTAGGCTCTGTGTCACCTGTTACTTCTGCACTAGCAAAGTACTGATGAAAGGGGTTTTCTTTGCCTCTTTTTTTCTGTGCGTTGAGGGTGGTGCCAGCAGGTCTGTCTGTCTGTTGTTTCTCAGTAGGACCTGAAGATATGGGAACCCCGGCTGCGGGGTCGTTGAAATGTTCACTATAGTATGGAAGCTGCACATTCGTGGGCTCTGTCCTCTGGTTGAAACACCAGACTGTCTTTCCAGTATCAACTTAGTCTGGGAAAGTAGAGGCCCTGGATAAAGTTCTTAGGCAGCTTTTAACTTTTATCCTTTAGACTCAGATGACTTAGTTAGTATATAAAATCAGCGAGCAGAATCGTCCCCAAGCAGATTAAATCCCTTTGTCTTGGTGGATATGAAGCTTGACTGCAGCATTCGGCTCTTCTCGGAACCCTTCTTGCACTTTTGGGTTGTCACAGAATTTGGCAGGAGACAACATGACCCACTAAGCAACACCCTTCCCCAAATGTTCATATACTTGCTTCTAGATTCTGTCTACAGATGGTTTTTGTCACACCAACAACTGAAGCTACAAAAGTTTCAAAGTGCACAAAGACCTTGCGGAATTGCTGTCTTTCCCTCCCATTTCCTTTGCTGAATGGGAGGGGGAAATGGAAGCTCTGAGAGCAATGGCTTCCGTGAGCCACCAGGAAAATCACTGTCAGTGGCTAAGTTCATGTTTGGGTTTTGATCTGAGTCCTGTTTTTAAGGTGGTAAAATTAACTGTGAAACTAACGTGTGCGAGTAGTAAGTACAGACTAAATAAAGACACTGAAAGAAGGAAAAACTTGTCTTGATGATTTCTAGTATGGTCAGTTTCTTTTAAGGGATAGCCCTTCAAAATGCATTACAGAGCATTTGGTAAACTCCTCCAATCTTCTTAAGATTTATATAGGATTGTAGAGTTTGCAACACTTTCTTGTATGTATTAATTCATTAGCATGCAATCCTCTTTTGAAGTGGATGAGCCAGGTGGGGCTCCCACTTGCTGGAAGCTCAGAGTCCCAGGCTACAGTGATAGCAGACAGCTGTGTTCAGTGGTGGCAAAGAAATGAAGACACATTGAAGACTGTAGAACAAAAGCAAGAAAATTTCATGTTAGCAAGAACTTGTGTGAGAGCAAAGCTTTCTCCCCTGTTTCTGTGGTGTCAGAGACAGAGTGGCCTGGGGATTTGAATCCTGGTCTTGCCCCTGCTAGCTGTAGGATATTGGGCAAATGACTTGATTTCTTTTCTTGGAGCCTCAATCTTCCCATCTGGAAAATGTGCATGCTGCCAACCATAATGCCTGTTCATAGGAACGTGAGAGGATTAGCTGAGAAGAACCCAGCCTCTGGTGGATGCCCAGGGAGAGGGGAATGGAGGTGAGGGTGGAGGGCTGTGGCTAGAAGTGTGGCTGTGTGGGGCACATGGAGGTGGAGGTAGGCTCTGGGCCTGGGGCGTCTTGCTGACCACGGCAGCAGCTACCTGTGTGTGTGCCCTCCCACCCATAGGCCTTGCTTTGGGCACAATGCTGGCGAGTTTGGGGCTGTTCTTGGGCAGATGCACTTTAGAGGTGAGGACTTGGGAGGTGGGCAGGGGCCCTCTGCCACCTTGTCTGCACCCAGGGAGCATACACATGGATCAATGGAAAGTCTGACCTTGCTTTTTGCTCTTTTCAGTGGAAATCCTGGTGAAGATGAGTCATTGAGTAGGGGCTCCTGGGGTTGAGTCAGAGAGCACTGTGTCCCCGTGATCAGGTTGGGGTGCCAACCAAGGGGAGATCCTCACCCAGCCCTCCTTTGGCAGATACTGGGTAGCCCTAGCTGTGTATGGAGGCAGGCTGGAGGCCCCCTATCATGAGCACTGCCCAGGGAGTCACGGGAGAGAGGTGGGAGGTGAATGCGGGGACTGGGAAGTGACAATACAAGACTTAAATACAGGGCAAGGAAAACTGCAGTCGAGATGCAAGGATGGTGCCCGATGAGAGTGCGGCCCACGATTGCTACTTGTGCAAAGGGGAATGGACACCAATGCCTGGCCTTCTCTGTGCCGAGCTCTTTTATATGTGTTTTCTTATTTAAATCTCCCAGCAGCCCCAGGGCAAAGGTATTATCCTCACTGTGTTTATTTAATTAATAATAATAATAATAATAGTAGTTACTATTATTTTTTGAGACAGAGTATTGCTCTGTGGCCCAGGCTAGAGTACAGTGGTGTAATCTTGGCTCACTGCAGCCTCTGCCTCCCAGATTCAGGTGTTTCCTGTGCTTCAGCCTCCTGAGTAGCTGGGATTACAGGCATGCACCACCATGCCCAGCTAATTTTATATTTTTAGTACAGTTGGGGTTTCACCATGTTGGCCAAGCTGGTCTGGAACTCCTGACTTCGAGTGATCCACCAACGTCAGCCTCCCGTAGTGCTGGGATTACAGGCATGACCCACTGCACCCAGCTTAATTATTTCTTTTGATACAAGATCTCCCTCTATCACCAGGCTGGAGTGCAGTAGCATGATCATAGCTCATTTGTAACCTCAAACTCCTGGGCTCAAGCGATTTTGCCTCAGACTTCTGAGTAGCTGGGACTACAGGCATACACTCCCACGCCTGGCTATTTTTGTTTGAGTTTTTATTTTTTGTAGAGATGGAGTCTTGCCGTGTTGCCTAGGCTGGTCTTGAACTCCTGGTCTCAAGCAGTCCTTTTGCTTCAACCTCTCAAATGCTGAGATCACTGGTGTGAGCCACTGTGACGAGCCTCACCCCCGTTTTAAAGATGAGGAAACTGAAGTCAAGTGATTTTATGGCAAAGGCCAGGGCTGCCAAATTCCACAGCACACACACGTTCCCCCATCTCCCCTTGCACATGGTCTCCCTGGTATAATCAGTGGGCTTTAAAAAAAGTTTTAAAAATTTATATGTAGCCTAACACAGTCTTTTGGTGGTTAGTTCTATGAATTTTGATAAATGCATAGATTGGGATTTTTTTTAAATTTTTTAATTTTTTTGAGACGGAGTCTTGCTCTGTCTCCCAGGCTGGAGTGCAGTGGCGCGATCTCGGCTCACTGCAAGCTCCGCCTCCTGGGTTCACGCCATTCTCCTGCCTCAGCCTGCCAAGTAGCTGGGACTACAGGCACCCGCCACCATGTCCAGCTAATTTTTTTGTATTTTTAGTGGAGACGGAGTTTCACCGTGTTAGCCAAGATGGTCTCGATCTGCTGACCTCGTGATCCGCCCGCCTCGGCCTCCCAAAGTGCTGGGATTACAGGCGTGAGCCACCGCGCCCGGCTGGGATTTATTTAAAAAAATTTTTTTTTTTTTTTTTGGAGATCATGTACACTCATGCAGTTACAGGAAATAATACAGAGAAATCTCACATACCCCTTACTCACTGTCCCCTAATGGTAACATCCTACCAAACTAATGCAGTATCACAAGCAGAAAATTGTCACAGATACAGTTGAGACACAGAGTATCTCCATCTCCAAGGATCCCTCCTGCTGCCTTTTCCCAGCCATGCCCATTTCCCTCCTGCTCCCACGCCCCATCCCCAACCCCTGACAGCCATTCATCTCTGCACTAATTCTATAATTTTGTCATTTTAAGAAAGGGATATAAATGGACTCCTAGAATAGTGAGCCTTTGGGGACTGGCTCTTTCACTCTGCATGAGAGTCTGGAGGCTCATCCAGGTTGTGGCGTGTGTCTCTGGTTGATTCCTTTTTATTGCCGAGTAGTATTCCACAGTGTGGCTGTGCCCTGCCACATTTTGTTTAATTATTCATTGAGCGAAGGGTCTCTAGAATATTTCCTGGTTTGGGCTGTTATGAATAAAGAGCTGTTACAAACATTTGTGTGTGAACGTAAATCTTAATCTCTCTGGAATAAATGCAAAGGAGAACTCTTGCTGGTAGTTGTTTGAATGGGCATTTGAAGGGGTTTTTTAGGGGATGGAGGGGCAAGGCACTGGTGGGAAGTACAGACCTGGGTGCTGGCTCACCAGGGTTCACATCCCAGCTTTGAACCCGGACCCTGAGTGAGTTGCTGTATATGGCTGTAAAATGGGGATAATTCAACCTGGCTTGTGGCTAATGTGTGTAAAGTGCCTGGTAGCTAGTAGGTACTCAATAGATAGAAGTGATTCTTGATACAGGTTAAGAGAAAACCCACTAGACCATGGCAGGGTCTGTGCCCCAGAGGTGGCCTGTGGGAGGGCTTTGTGAGGCTTCCACCTTGCCCTCTGTGGGATCACCCAGTTATTGTCTTTTTCCTGGCCGTGCCCCCGGCTTCTCTTTGAGAAGACCCTGACCGTGTTTGCAGACTGGGCTCGAAGTCTCCGGCCTGGTCCTGGCATTCCCCAGTGAAGTTGGCCAGGCCAGGCCCACGGGTCATAGGAATCCCAGGAAATTCTAGATCGTGCTGGGCTCTGCTGGTCTGGATTCGCCTCACAAATTCTGAGAACCTGCCCAGATCATTTCAGATGTTGCTACAATTTAGCTCGATTCCGGAAATGTGTTTTGAGCTGTTAGGGTATGTGAGGGATTGTGGTAGGTGTTGCAAAGGGTTCAGAAAAAATTGCTCTCCTAACAGATCAAAGCAGCCAACTCCAGCTTCTAATTTCCTTCGGGAGCCCCCACAGCCGCAATGATAAGGTCTCCCCTGAGTGTGACATTCGGAGCCCTGGGTCTGGTTTGAGTCTCTCTCTAGCTGCCCTCCTGCTGCTATGCCCTCTGCGTGCCCTGTGTGCCAGCCACCAGCGTTCTCACCATTCCCATACTCCGAGGCTGGCCCGGCGGACACGCCTTGCTTACACCCTTCCCTCTGCCTGGGTACCCTGCCCTTCCTGATGAAATCTTGCCTGTTTCTTAAGAACTAAAAGCACCATGGGCGGACGTGGGATGGAATATTCAAACCTCACATAGGGTTGGACATGGTTCCTCTCCAGAACCATCATTCCCTTCTCCAGGCAACCACTGTGTGGGACCATGCTGGACTCCTTGTTTGTTTGTTTTTGAGGCGGAGACTCACTCTGTCGCTCAGGCTAGTGGACTCGGCTCTTCTTGCCTTTGTCACTTTATAGCATTTCTTGGAGATTGTTTCATATCTGTACAGTTTGAACTGGCTTATTATAGTATTTTTGAAGGCCACATGGTATTCCCTTATGTAACAACACCGTAATTTTTTTAACCAGTTCGCCTTGTTTGCAGGCATCGAGGTTGTCCCCACTCTTGGGCTCTTACAGTGCAAAGGAGTCTCTTTAAAGCCTACCTCTGACGTCACGTCCCCCTTTCTGCCTGCCTCTGAAATGTGTTGGCTGGGTCACTGCACTCTCTGTGAGACCCCCCAGGGCAGGGACTGTGCTACACCTGCCTTCTCCTTTCCATGCCTGTCACATGTGCTGACCACCCAGTTGCCCACGCGCTTTTGGTGCTTCTGCTGCCTCTCCGAGCCCTGGCCCCTTGTCGGGACTCTGCTGGGGATGGAGCTGGAGAGAGCTGGGCCACCCCATCTTTGCCTCGTTCTGGCTTCCTGCTTTGTGCAGAGCTGTGTCTGGATGGGCTGATGTGTTCCCATGGTGACAGACTTCCACAGTTTCATTCTTACCGGCCTCCTCCTACTTCACCAGAGGGATGGGCCATCATATAGCCAGGCCCTTATTGACAGAATTTAGCTCGTTTCTCTTTAAACACGTTTGAGAGGATGGCCGCTTGGGCGTCCATTGCCGAGAAGAGGATCTGGATTCCCAGCCTCCCCCATGAAACTGCTAGCAGTAGCCGCTGTTGATTGAGCACTCACCTGGATGAGCGAGGCAGCGTGCAAAGGACTTGGGCTCTGTTTTCATCAGATACAGTAACCTTGTGAGGCAAGCACTGTTTTCCCTGTTGTACAGAGAGAGAAACTGAGGCTCTAAGAGTAACTTGGCAAAGGCCACTCAAACAATGTATTTCAAGAGCTGGGATTCCAACTCAGTTGTGCTTGACTCAGGATCTGAGCCTCTGTAGCTACTGAACTCACCTGGCTTCCTAGAGAGGATGGAAATGGGGGAGGAGGGAACGGGCAGCTCACCTCCCAGGCCTTGTGCCTAAGGCTGGCTGCCTGAGAGCTGAATTGGGGCTCACACACAGAGAGATGATGGCTGCCATTAGGCCTCCTCCACTGAGGAGACACAAAAGGCTGCTTTGAAAGGCAAATCCAGGAGCACCTCTCTGGCCTGTTCCTGAACCCAGCTGCCTGGCCAGAACTTGCAGGAGTGGTCTGAAACTCTTTCCTTGAACAGACCACAGTTGGTCAGAACGTGTCACTTCTAGATTGATGTGGTGTTGAACCTGTGCACCAGATCTCTCAATGAGACCTGGGAATCTTCAGCCTCCCCTGGGCTCTCTTCCTGAACAGTCAAGCTTTGGAACATGTATTGATTTCCCTCCTCCCCTTCTCTGCTTTTGCACTTTGGATGAACCTTGTTTTCGAAGAACAGTAGAAGGTAATTTTCCTGTGCTTGCCAGCTGGCCTGTAATTGAGCAATTTCAATAACACCCACTGTAAAGTCTAATTGAAGTAAACAGGAAAATATGATTTACAATCTGGACAGCAAGTAAATACCAGGGTGCAATTAATTTTTACACAGAGCAGCAGATTCTAAAACGTTTTCCTGTGTTGAGCAGTTTGTTTCTGATTACAGATTAGGAGCTGCTTTTCTATTTAATACTATTATCATCATTCTTTTTTACTTTTTGGTGGTGATCCTCAGGTTCCTTGTGTCTGTGTGACTTTCTTTGAAGGTTTAGCTGCATGGGGAAATAGAGACGTGAGTTTGTAAGAAGGGATTTTTCAAACCTGAACTGAAGGCTGCACTCTTTCTTCATTTGCTTGGTGGGAAATGGTGGTGGGTTAATCGGAGAGGGGCTGCGGATAGGCTGTGCAGAATGGCAATGCTGAGTGAGTCCCATCACTACTGGAAGCTCACTTAGTTTAGTTCTTTCTGGGGAAGATGACAAAGCTGTGAAGGCCCCCAGTGTTGCAAAGATGTTGATGTTGAAATGTGGCACTTCCAAGGACCAGAAATGTATGCCTTTTTTTTGGTGGGGGGACGGAGTTTCACTCTTGTTGCCCAACCTGGAGCGCAGTGGTGCGATCTTGGCTCACTGCAACCTCTGCCTCCCAGGTTCAAGCGATTCTCCTGCCTCAGCCTCCCAAGTAGCTGCAATTACAGTGCATGCCACTACACCCAGCTAATTTTTTGTATTTTTAGTAGAGATGGGGTTTCACCATGTTGACCAGGCTGGTCTCGACCTCCTGACCTCTGATGATCCACCTGCCTCAACCTCCCAAAGTGCTGGGATTACAGGCATGAGTCACCATGCCTGGCCAAATATATGCCTTTTTAAATGGACCCTCCTTATTGTTCCAGTAGCTTCTGTTCATAACTGGGTGGAGAAGGGAGCCAGCATGCTGACTGCTGGTCCCCTGCTGCCAGTTGGCTGCCTGAGGGCTGACCCGTTTGGTGTTGGATGTGGGGATGAGGCATGTTCTGACCCTTGGCCTACTTTAATGCATCCTGGTGTGTGCTAAAGCTGCCTGTAAAGCCAGCTCAGTGGTAAGATGTCACGTGACTTGAGTATGCTGCAGGGACAGCAGATTGTTAGCCACCCAGACCCTGAGATAGATCTTAAAGGTATCACGTGGCTGGACCCCAATCTGTTGTTCTACCCACCAGGCCATTTTACAAGTGAGGCAGCCCAAGGCTGGCATGGCAGGGGTGTGGGGAGCTCTGAGAAGGTAACTCTGGGCCTTGGTGACTCTCCCTGAGTACATCTCCTTTAGCAGAGAGGTGGTTCCAATCCCCTGGGGTTTCCAGTACTGTGGGAGGGGTGACTCTCAGGGCCTTGGTCTTTCTTAGTCCTGAATCCTTTTGCTTTTCTTTTGTCTTTCCAGGGAGTTGACCACACTTGGCCATTTCCCAGAACGGCCCCACCCCAAGGGTGAGCGGCCAATGAGGAGCTGTTTCTGCTGACATCAATTCCCCAGGAGGTACCCAGCCCAAGTCTGCCCAAGTGAAGATGGCTGATACCCACCCTGGGATGGAGCCCAGCGCCTGAGGCCCTTATCATGGTGATGGTCCTAAGTGAAAGCCTCAGCACCCGGGGAGCTGACTCCATCGCATGCGGGACCTTCAGCCCTGAACTGGTGAGGACCTGGCAGGCTTCCTGCTTTCCCTGAGCATTTCTGAGGCCTGATGTACAGATAGGGCTGTGGACTGAGCACCCAGGCTTAGCAAATTGAGTCCAGAGCCCCCAAGAGCAAAGCTCTGTGAGGCGTCCTGGGCTGGGGCGACAGGGCACAGGAGCAGAGCTTGACTGACAACTCGCTGGAAAGAAGGAAGTCAGCTCAGATTTGAGGTCATCTGGTGAATGAGGAGGGGAGGTTATCCCCTGGTAAATAACAGCAAGTGTGGTTCTGCAGCCTGCCAGGCCAGGACTGACATTCCTTCTGTCTCCACCCGTTAAGGGGAGGTGGTTTCCAGAGAGGGGTGGTGCCCTGAATGGGGGCTAAGATAAGCCTATCCCTCTGAAGGGTGGTGCTGCTTCAGGAACGTCAAGAGTGGGAGACGATGGGGAAAGACGGTGTGGTGAGCTATGGCAACAGCTACCCTCTGCCAAAGGGGGTTCACCCGGGACCACCCTGGACCATGTGGTGGACTAGTGCAGGGAGGTAGCTAACTCGGCCTTCTTAGACTGCAAGCAAACCAACCTTCAATAGCTGAACCCTGTCAGCAGACCTGTCCTTGGAAGCCCAGTTCTCAGATGTGAGTGGGGGCTGCTCGCCTGTGGAGGGAGCGGGAAGCCACGCTCAGTCAGAAGCAGTCTTGTGGAGATGGGCGAGTCTTCAGAACTCTCTGCAGCTTCCGTGGTCAGGAAGGCCCAACTGCCCAGGGTCGCCTCACCCAGGACCCCTCCTGGCGCCCTTCACAGCCCCTCGCGAGGACCCACGCTAAGCCTCCTTGGTGGGCCGCCTTCCCCTATCTCATGCCAGTGAAACCAGACCTTGAGCAGATGAGACCTAGGTCTCTGCCTGTGTCAGGAGCTTGGGAAAGCCACCGAGATCTGTATTCTTTTCGCAGGCCTCACAGAGCGCCTTCCGTGTGTTGGGCACTAGGCTGGAGGAGTTTGGGGAACAGGATGAGCCAGAGCCAGGCCCTGTACTTCTCACCCTTGAGAAGCTCTGGGTCTAGAGAGAGGGTGTCTGGAGAGCTGTGAATACAGTGACAACTTGAGGATCCCATGAACAAGAACTTGCAGCCGAAGCCCACGGGAAGCCCAGGGCGTGTAGAGGAGCAGGGCCAGCCTGGCTGTAGCACACCAGGGAAAGCCTTGCAGAGCAGGGATACTTGATTTAGCCTTGAAGGGTGAGAAGAAGTGGCTTAGAAACCACTGGGTCTAGCCTCCTCGTTTTACAAATGAGGCAGCTGCAGCCTGGAGCAGGCAGTAACTGCCTCACTAGCTGCACCTCCCCTTTCCCTCCAACCCTTCCAGCCCCACTTCCTGAGCCTGCGTTCAGGCCTCTGCCCACTGCCTGGTGTCTGGACGCCAGTCTTGGCAGCCCTCCCTCAGTCAGGTCTCTCCAGCCCTTACCAGGCATGACACTGGTGCTACTCTGCTCGTGGGCCTCAGCCTGTGAGGTCTCCATGGGGTGTCACCCCCAGCTGCAAGGGTAGGGACTCAGCTTTGCTTCTCCCCATGTCCCCAGCACTACTGGGGCAGGGCAGACAGCAGGCACCTGAGGTGTGTTTGCTCAATGGCAGCCTTGGTCACTGCAGCAAGGAGTAGAGCTGCTGTGACCATTCAGCTCTTCTGCCACTACCCCGTTCTTTCCAGTTCACATTTGCTATGTAATGTGATTACTTCTTACCAGCCTCACTGCCACCACTCTGGTTCCACTTGCTCTTCTCTCACATGGATTCTTGTGGTAACTGGTCCCCTGCCTCTGGCTCTTTTTAACCTGTTCTCCACCCAGCCGCCAGAGAGAATCCTAGTCAGAGCTGTCCTCCACTGTGTAGAAGCTTCCACTGGCTTTACACTGAATGCTTAGCAAACACCCAGCCCTTACTAGGATGTATGTGGCCCCATGTATTCTTGTCCATGTGACTGCTCTGACCTCATCTCTGCCACTCTGCCCCCTCTGCTCGGTCCCCACTGGCCTCCCTGTTCCAACACGCTAAGTGTGAGCCTGCCTCAGGCCTTTGCACTTTTTCCTTGGCCTGGAGCTCTCTCCCCACAGTAGGACATTCTCCCTCTCTCCTTGCTTCTCTGGCCACTCAACCTACAGTTCAGTCCCAGCACCAGCTCCCACCCCTTACCCCCACCACACTTTCTCTCCTCTTTTCCTATCTTTTTCCCTCTTAGGTACTTGGCACTTTTAAACATGTCCTTATGGATCTTGACCGAGTCCTTATACTAGAATGGGAGCTTTGTGAAGGGAGGGGATATCTCTCTTGCTTGTTGCTGAATGCACGGGGCCCAGCGCCTAGCAGGTGCTCAGTGGATGTTTGTGGATGGATGAGCTTGCAGGTTCCTGTCGCCTGGCCTCTTCTCATTCACCATTGTCTTACTCTCTCTCTGGCTGCTGCTCCAGTTCACGACTGAGTGGGTGTGACTAGAGTAGCTCTGACCAAAAAGAAGAGACCTCAAGGGTGAGGAGCCATCTGGAGGTCCCAAGGGAGGAGCCCTTCCCGGGTCCAGCTGTGCT
The DNA here is from genome assembly GCF_000951045.1 of Mandrillus leucophaeus. Classification (NCBI taxonomy): domain Eukaryota; kingdom Metazoa; phylum Chordata; class Mammalia; order Primates; family Cercopithecidae; genus Mandrillus; species Mandrillus leucophaeus. The sequence continues at coordinate 2,177,166 of NW_012103131.1, read as the reverse complement.
GTTGGCTGCAGTGGCTGCCTCTGTGCTTGGTCCCTTCTCAGGGTGGGACTGCCTGGTGTTGGCTTCAGAGTTGTTTCCAGGACATGTGGGCCCAACGTCAGCTGAGCTGCTCTTCCAAGAGGTGTGGCCTGAGCCCCTGCCAGGAGGAGCATGGCCTCCCAGCCCTAGCCAGGGAAGGAAAACTCAGAAAGGGAAAGCAGGCAGGGAGAGCAGGCAGCTTTGCTGGAAGGGATTCTACCACGTGTTCTCTTGTGGCCTCACAGATTAGAATCTGTGCTTTCTTCCTGAACTCTCCCTTGCTTTGTTGGAAAGGATCCTTCTTTCTGCTGCTCTTTGTTACTGACCTGTCAAGGCCCAGAACCACCCAGTGTTGGGCCCATCTGTCTTCCTCCTCCTCTTCTTTCCCCTTGGCTCCAGATGAGAGCTCTGTTGTGGGGAACAGCCCTGTTGAAGAAGGGCTTTCTCATTGCTCAGTTTGCTGATGCGCCCAGAACACAGTGACTGGGTGCCAGTGCTTGGCCCGGCCCAGCTCAGTGCTGCCTGCCCTATAGCGTGGGCCAGCAGGAAGATGTTGGGGGTGCGGCTATGCTGAGGGTCTTGGGAAGTGTGTTAGTTCATATCATGTTGCTGTAAGGAATACCTGAGGTTGGGTAATTTATAAAGAAAAGAGGTTTACTTGGCTCATGGTTCTGCAGGCTGTATAAGAAGTATGGCACCGGCCAGGCGCGGTGGCTCAAGCCTGTAATCCCAGCACTTTGGGAGGCTGAGGCAGGCGTATCATGAGGTCAGGAGATTGAGACCGTCCTGGCTAACACGGTGAAACCCCATCTCTACTGAAAATACAAAAAATTAGCCGAGTGTGGTGGCGGGTGCCTGAGTAGTAGTCCCACCTACTCAGGAGCCTGAGGCAGGAGAATGGTGTGAACCCGGAAGGTGGAGCTTGCAGTGAGCCGAGATTGCGCCACTGCACTCCAGCCTGGGTGAAAGAGCGAGACTCAGTCTCAAAAAAGAAAAAAAAGAAGCATGGAAAAGTATTGCATCTGCATCTGTTTCTAGTGAGGCCTAGGGAAGCTTCCAGTCTCGGCAGAAGGTGAGGGGAGAATAGGTGTATCACGAGGTGAGAGAGGGAGTGAGAGGGAAGGGAGGAGGTGCCAGACCTGTTAAACTACCAGCCCTCACATGAACTAGAAGAGCGAGGACTCCCTGATTACCATGGGGAGGCCACCAAGCCATTCACGAGGGATCCACTCCCATGACCCAAACACCCCCGCCCAGGCCCTGCCTCCAGCATTGGGGGTTACATTTCAGCATGAGATTTGGAGGGGACAGACACCCAAACTGTATGCCCAGAGGTCCATGTACCTCCTCCCTGTCCTTGAGCCTCACGCTACCTGCTGAGGGGCAGGGGTGCACCCATTTCTACCCCATTTACAGACAGGAAGCTGTGGCTCAGAGAGCCCAGGGAGGGGCTGCCCCAGGCACAGATTTCAAGCCCAGGCCCTTGTCTGCTTCCCCCAGCACCTTCTCGCATGGGCCCTATTCCAGAGGCTGTGATCACCTTGGAGCCCCTCCAGGCTTTGGGGAGAGACACACGATGTAAATAACTGAAGAAATACCGAAAATAATCTTAGTCTAGTGATGACATCCACAGGACAGAATGTGAGATACGCTGATGCTAGCATTTGCTCTGAACAGCCAGCAGAGGTTCAGAGGAAGTTGACGGGGTTTTGCTTTAGCTTCCTAAACTGGTAACATCATCCCCGTGTAAATACCATCAAGATAACAACAGGAACGATGGAAAATAAATTTTCTTTTGTTTTCTAATCAGACTAAGAAGATGACAAGTAGAGGTTTAAGATTTAAAAGGAAAGCATGACTGTGGGGGAGGCCGGGACTGGTATCAGCACAGGCCACTTTGGAATTATGGGAGCAGACCCCAGAAGCACAGCTTACCCTGGGTCCCCAGAGTCAGGCCTCAGTCACAGAGGCGGGAAAGTCTCAACGTGCAAGGGAAAGTCACCAGGGTCCTCGCAACCCTGGGTGTCATGTGGCACTGGAGGAGGAGCTCGTGGCCAACTCTGAGGCCTGTTGAGGGGTGTGAGGACTTGGTCTCCCTCCCAGCCTTCTTTGGGGTTCATGCCATGGTTCTCTGGTTCCCCTGTTTTAAAAAACTAAATGCTGGTGAAACAACTGCCTTTCCCTCAAAGAAAGGTGTAAGGAAAAAAGGAAAAAAAAGGACTGACCAGTGCTCAGCATTTTGCCTTTCCCAGCACAGGGCCCACCTGCCTGGGGAGAGATGGCCCTGAGGCTCAGCTGTGCCCATGGCCCTGACTTCGCTTGCACGGCCAGCAGCCATGGCTGGGTCCAGTTCCCCTTTCCCCGACTCTGCCTGGTGCCTTCCTCTGTCGAGTGGGCTCTTCCTTCCAGTGTTCTAACATTAGCTGCTCCCCTGGAAGGCAGCCCAGACATTTGACCTTGGAGCACTGTGCTCCCTCAGCGCCTTCCCGCACGCCCACGCTCAGGCCAAGAGCCTGTTCTCTTGTTTCCAGAGTGACCACCTCCCTTGGCCAGGCCCACTCTTCTCTCTGCAGCCCATCCTCCCTTAAGGCTGAAGACCAAAGGGAGCTGATGACTGGCTGCTCCTGGGCAGAGGGCAGTGTGCGGCTCCAGACTGCCTGACTTTCCCTATAACAACCAATACTAGTCTTTTGGAGGGGCTGATCTGGTAGATAGACAGGCACTTCCTTCTGCACTTGTCTGATTAGGATGCCAAAGGCTAAATGACTTTTCTTATTTGAGGAGTTAGTGGCCATGTCAGGCCTTATACACAGTTGCCTGGGCACTGGGGTTCTTCATACTTTGGGCCATGCTAAGTTGGCACTTTGAGCTCAGTAGCCCCAGCCAGGATCTCTGGCTGGCCCCAGGCTGGCCTGAAGTTAGAACGCAGGAGTGCATAGGGTCCAGGGCAGCGTGATGCCTTTCACCCTGGGCAGGCAGAGATACCAAGGGGCCCGCCCATGCTTTGGCTAACCCCGGAGCCTCAGGAGTCAGGGCCACCGTATCTCTATCAGCATCTTGAGAATCTTCATCCAAAGGCATTGTTCCCTCCTCAGCTTCTCTTTCTTGTCTCAGGCCTGGATCTCCTTTTTGCTTTCGACTGCCACAGTCTCGCGGGGTTACATTTTGGGAGTGTGGGTGCTCCACTCGTTCCCCCGTAGGGCATGAGTGTGAGCCTCCCCCAGGTGCTCTGTGGCTCCCTGTAACACCGTGTCAGGAGATGGAAGATGTGACTTAGTTGCTTTAGTCGATAATGTACAGAGGAAAGTTATGAAGAACCGTGGTTGTGGCCTGGCATTTTCTGCAGGGCCAGTTCCTCATTTGGAGCCTTAATTGTGTCTTTATTTAAGCCAGGGCTGCTTTCTTTAGTCAGACAGATGGCCCTGAAGCCTCCATTTGATTTCCAGCTTTTGCCTTTCCTACGAGGATCTAATTCCAAAAACCTTTTCTCGTGATCTGAGGAGTCTCACAGAGATGAGGCCCTGCCCCAGGGTGGGCTTGGGAACAGAGGCTTCACAGTGGGAGAAACACAAAGGGGAAATGTGCTCTGGTCTTATTTCACTGCAGACCTCAGCACTGCAGGGCTCGGATGCTCGCTGAGTGCAGACACTGAGTGTCTTGTGAAACCTCAGAGGGCCGAGGGGTTCCCTCAGGGCCTGGTGGGGCCTCCACACCATGATTGGCTCATTCTTCCCACTGTGGGTGCAGGAGGTTCAAAGTGTTGGAAAGGCTGTGTGTGTAGGAATGGTACATACCATGGGAATGTTAGCATATACCGGGTAGCCTGGGGAATAAAAGGCCCTGGCCAACCTAGAGCCAAGCAGGAACTCTGCTGGTTTGCCCATGTGGAGTTGGACCAGGGAAACCTGCCAGCGGTCAGGGTGTACTGGGGCCTGGCACCCTGGAAAGCTGTCAGTACATGACGTTCTGGCCTGGCCGCCACTGGCTTAGCTTCACAGATGGGGCTCAGAAAGCAAGATGGGCCCTGATCTGGTCTCAAGGTAAAGCACGAAATTAGTCAGGGTTCCTCCTTTGTCAGCGCCAGAGGCCGTCCCCAGCTAACTCACCCCAAGAGAGAACTCCCTGGAGCACGGGGAGAGCTCTCAGGGCTGGAGAGGAGGGGGCCAGTCGGGCCCCAGAAAGGGCATGACTGGAGCAGCTGGGAGGACTTCAGAAGCAGGTGCCCACGGGCAGACTGAGGGCCTCCCTGCTGGGTGGATCAGGCCCAGCTCTGTGGTTCAGGAGTCAGCCATGGAACCAGTGTCTAGGCCTGAGATCTGGGCCTAGCCCGGGGCCGGGGAGGTGGAGGCACCTTGTTTGACAGTCCCACTAAGACGTGATCCAGTGAGGGTGAAGGTATCCCAATTCAAAATTTGGGGTGCAGCTGACAGAAGAAGGGGGCCGCACCACTGGGCTGCGCAGTTTCATCTCTTCAGTGAGGAGCAAGCAGTGGCTTGCCTGGGATGGGGAAATGGAGAAGTCGTTCCTTCGAGTTGGAAAATCATAGTGTGCACCATTGCTGGTTCGTGGGAACCCTTAGGTAGAGGGCTGGAGACCGGCATGAGGAGGCCAGGCCAGCCTGCGAGGTGGCTCTGACTCTCAGGCTGGCCTCTCAGCCCTTCCCCACTGAGGTTTGACTTTGCGTGAGGCCAGCGATTTTGGGAGACAGTAACTTCTGCCCAGTGAAAATCCATTTCTGTTGCCTGACATCCACTGGGTGTGTAGCCTCAGGAGTGGGACAGGCTGGCGCTGACAGGTGCCTGTAGCTGTGGTGCCTGCTGTTGGCTGTGAAGTTGAAACCAAGACAGCCCTCCTTTCTCAAGAAGCTTCCGTTCCCATGGAGCAGAGAGTCAGTACAGGAACAGATGTTCCAATACCTGCCATGTTCATTAAATGAGGTGATGGGAGAGAGAAAAGTGGGTGGGAGGCACTGCTTTAGCCAGGATGGTCCAGCAAGGCCACTGAGGAGGCCACGGGGCAGGAACAGCGCAGAGCGTGCTGTGTGAAGATCCCGGCACAAAGCCCCTGAGATGGTAGTGACTGGCCTGGCGCCACTGGGTAGTGTGAGTGAGGAGGGGAGGACCAGAGCAAGATTGGGGGTACTCAGGTTGGCTCATGTGGAGCACTGTGCACTGTGGAGGAGAGGTAGTGGCCGGGATTTGATTCTGGTTGTGGTGGGAAGTTGTTGCAACAGGATGACGTGGTCCGATCTCTGCTTTAAGAAGATGGCTCTGGGTTCTGGGTGGAGGGTGGGAAGTGGGGGCCCAGGGTACAGGCTGTAAGAGCGGTTAGGAGGGGCGTTCACTGGGGCTGGCAGTGGCTGGGATCAGGGCCAATGGTGGGGTGGCGAGGAGTCTGTTTTCCAGGTTGGAAATGGCAGGCCACTCTGGGGACCTGCTGCAGATGCTGATAAGTCCTCACTGAATGAATGAATGAGCAAGTCGAGTGAATGTGTGAACGAGTGCCTGGGGTGCGTGTGTGCTGGCCCAGTGCTGTTTCTGTGGGCAGACAGACCCCGGCATCTCTGGCAGTGTTCCTTGTGATGGCCTGGGTCAGAAGGGCCCTGAGGTCCCCCTTGGTCTAGAACATGCCGGCTTGGTGAGAGGCGGCCAGCAAGCACTGTTCTGCTGGCCAGGCAGGGGGCGGCTCGCTATGTGGCTTCCTGCTTCAGTGTGGAAAGCCCCAGCCCCTCCTGCATGCGTGCCAGTGAAGCACACAGGGTGCTCCAGTGTTCCTGCTCTCTCTGCTCTCCCCAGCCCCCATCCTGGTGTGGCCTCTGTGGCCTCCCAACCTGGGTTGCCTTCTCCCACCTGGCAGGCATGGACTGGGGGCCGGGTTTCCCCAGGGGGTGTTTTCCTTATGCCCAGGTGTTCCCTTAGTGCTGGGAGCCACCTCCCTTGGCAAGCCAGACCCTGGCCCGACTTCCCTCTCTGAACCTGGGAACTGGGGGCCTGCCTGGCATCCACAGGCTGAGCTCTCGGCTGTGCAGGCAGCGCAGCCCCAGCAGCAGGGCTCTCATGCGCTTGTCATCCACTTTCCATTGCATGACTTTGGTGTGGTCTCAGCTGCACCTCTCAGGTGGGATTGTGTGGCGGGGGATGGGAGGAAGCAGGTGCAGCCGTTTTGAATTCTTCCCAGATATTTCCACAGATGGTGGTAGAGAGGATGGTTACATCACTGTGGAATCCAGGAGGGTGACCGAGTGTGATGATACTGTTAGGATCATTTTAAACTGAGGAGGGCGACCTGTAGGAGGACTGCCCCGTTCCCCTTCAGCCCTAGAAGCTCCTGTGGTCCTCAATACCAGTCTAGGCATCCCTCCCAGGAGGCCGCCCCGGTGTCCACCCCCATCCCAGCACACTTGCCCTGGACATCCCCTCCAGCCCCGATCTCCCCGTGGTTTGTCTGTGACTGTCTTCCATGAAGTGTGAGTCCTCCTTCACCTCTGTGTCCCCAGGCTGGTCAGGATGGACCCTTAGTAACCCTGTGGGATGAACACAGTGTTGACCTCGTGCAGAGGTCCCTGGATTGGGTAGATGGGGATGAGGTGAGGGAGCTGGTGCCAGGTGCTTGCCACCCTCTTACCTGGATGGGCCAGGTGTTCCCAGTCAGCCCCACCGTCCTGCCAGGCCTTCAAGAGCCAGAACCTGGGCCCTCGTCCACTTACCGGCCTGGAAGCCTTGTCTGTTTGTGTCATTTTGATGGGGAGTGTTGGGGGTTCCTTTCAGAAGTTAGAGCCTTCTGTGACAAGCTCATTTCTCTGGGCCTGAGAGCTCCTTTCACCATTGTACGATCAACCCCTAGCACAGCCCGCCCAGAAAGAATCACCACCCCGTGCCCACTGAGCGAGTGGGCGAGTGAGTGAGGGAGCCTCGGAGCACTTGAGGCAGAGCTGCTTCCTGGGGCTCTGGCTGGGTAGTCTCTGCTCATGAGAGGACCAGGCAAGCCTCTTGACCTGGGTATCACCTAGCATGAGGAACCCCCAGAATATTCTACACCCAGCTTACTGCGTAGCCGTGGAGCAAGTACCCTGGATTTGGGGTTCTTCTAGGCCTCGTTGGCCTATTTTCTGCCCAGTGGCCATAGCGTTCAGTTGAGGGTAGGCGGGGGGCATCAGGAAAGATGTAGAATGTTTACAGTGGAAAGGAAACTATTGTGGAAATACAGTGCCAAGGAGTTCAAAAGCCATCGCTGTTATGTTGAGACCAAGTATAACCCTTGAGTTTCTGTTTCAGTTCAGAGAAAATGCCTCAGGGGGCCTCAGTGTAGCCACAAAACAGTCTGCAGAGCAGAGGCCAGCCCTTCTGAGCTCTCCCCATGCTTCTCACCAGAGCGGGAGAGCTGTTCTCCCTGGATCTGGAAGGGAGGGGTCTCGGAGTCGGACCTGGGGCCCTCTGCTCCCTACTTGAGGTTCTTTGTGTCCCCAGGGAGGTCCCCTCCTCTTTTGGTGTCTTCTCAGCCCAGCTCAAGGAAGCTTGTTCCACTGTTTAGCATCCATTCTGCCCCTGGGCCGCCTCCACATCTCTTATGTGGAAAAATCCCCTCATGTCAGAAGTGATGGGGCTTTCTGTGTATTTTCAAAGCCCATTAACTCAATGGACTCCATAACTCACTAGAGACTTGGGACAAAAAGTCTGGGCCTAATTCTGTGCAGATGTTTTCTCTTTGAATACCTTTTCCTCCTTTCCCTGATCTGACATTGGCAAAGGACAGTCACCCTTTTATTGTGACTTTAGAAGGGATCAGTAGAGAGTCAGTGCAAAACATGCTTCCTATGATTTGAAGAGTGAATAGCTTTTCTGGTTGTTTTCAGCACACGCCAAAGAAGATGAGTCAAGGACCTACACTTTTCTCTTGTGGAATTATGGGTAAGTACTCAAGGCCGTCCTGGAAGCTGTCCTCCTAGTCCTTCCAGCCAGGGTCTGAGTCCTCCAGGTGAGACGCTCAAAGCACTTTCTGGACACAAGTTCAAAAAGAGCAGCCCCGGGACTCTTCTGTGTGTTTTAACTATTTTGGTCCCCTATGGTGCCTGAGTGAAGGGACGGGCACTAATGTGTGGTTTACAACTCCAACACTGAGAATTTCTGTCTGATGATTAAAGTAATTCATGTTGATTTTTTTTCATTCAGAAAATGCACAATAGTGTAAAGTATGCAGTAAAAATCTCTCATAGCCCCAATGCCCAGGGAGAGTTACTGTTGATGTTTTTGTGTATGTTTATGTTCTTAGCATTTTTTATATAGCCCACTGCACGATGAACATATAATTATGTAAAACTATATTCGTTTGCTGTTTTCACTTGGAGTAGTTACCATCATCTTCCCACAGCATTAAAATTGTTCATTCCATGCATGTTAATGGTTTACAGTGCCGCATTGTGTGGTAAGTGTGTCAGGATGTCTTTAGTGATGTAACTACATCTAGGCTGGTGGGTCAAGGGGCTGTTTTATTTGCTGTTGTGATGAACAGTGACTGTGTAAGTGCCTAACTCCTTGTCTGCCTTTGAGATGATTTGCTAGGATAGTTTACAGGAGTGGAATAGACAGGCTGGAGGGCAGGGGCATTTTTAAGGCTCTTGATTCATTTTGCTGACATGCCTTCCAGAGAAGATTGCCTTGATCTTCTGTTTCTGTGCAAGTGTGAATTACTGTTTTTTATAGGGGGCAAAAAAGATTACCATTGATTATGTTGATTTCTTGATGCCTCAGGTGATTGGGCATTGTTTGACCTCTCAGTGTCCCTCTGTGGCTCTCCTTGCCCACCTTTGGGGACGTCTTGCCGGATGAGTTTCTGTAACGTCTATGTGGACTCAGAAACCACTCTTGAATGATGGATGACGACTGTGGGCTTTCAGATTCGAAGGTTACTTTGGTCAGACCTCAGAGTTTCCCTTGCCTTTCCTTCTCGGTCCTTCCTGCACGTGAGGTGTTTTGTTTTTCTTCTTCAGATACAGTTGCTGTAGATGAGGCGATATGTTAGATTGAGCCCTGTGCCAGGCTTCGTACATGCCGGGCCCCGCTGGCTCTGCCAGCGGCTTCGTGCACATACGAGAGAACTGAGGTCTAGTGAGGTGGCCTTCTGCAAGCTCCCTCAGTAGGCGGAGTTGGACTCAGGTGGGCGATGAAGGGAGATTGTTTTCTTCTCAACCATATGCCATGGCTCTGGGACATGTGGCGGTGCTCTTGATGCTGCTGCTGAAGAAGATGGAGACAGGGAGATCAGCTGGCCCTGGTTTTCCGTATGACATACTTCGGAGGCCCGTCCCCACAGGATTGAATACCTCCCCCATGGTTTACGGCTTTCAGCAAACCCTCAGTGCCCCAGACACATAGCTCAGAAGCCTGCCTCATTGCCTGCTTCCTGGGACAGCCTCACCTTTGAGCTTCCTTCCTGTGTCATGCTGGGAAAGAGAGAGAGGCCCTGGCATGCCCAAACCTTCAACCCTGCCTAAACTTTAGCTGTCAACCGGGCCAGACCAGTAAACTGGGTTGTGGAGATGTTGGTCTTTATTTCAAGGATTTCTAGTCTTTGCACTATGTAAGTTACAATAAGGTGAATGTGTGGTGGGTTTGTGATGGCAGAGAGACTCACCCTTGTAGGGGCAGGTCTTGAGGCCCAGGGACCAAGGCAGAGGCCCCGGGGAGAGGAGGTCTGTGGGGAAAAGCCCAGATGGCCCAGGAGAATCTATCGGAGGCTGCGGAGCCCAGCAACCTGCTTTCTACCGGGGAGGCCGTGGTTTCCAGGAGGGACTACGCTGTGTCTCCAGACTCCTGTTTACAGAGTGACTCTTTAGGAGGTGCTGGCGGGGTCCCAGTGCCTCCGTCCCAGGCTCTTCTCCTCTTCAGCATGGTCCTGTGTTCCTTCTGCTCTGTGGAACAGTGCCAGGGCACTACGAGGCAGCAGAGGGAGAAGCGGGGAGCTGTTGTACTGGTGGGAGGTCTTTGGAGTCCCCTCGTTCTCCTCTGCTGCTCTCTGTCTATGGGCCTCATCTTTCTGTTGCTCAGCCCCTCCCTGATTCAGGAAAACCCTGACCTGCACGGCTGTGCATCACTGAGGTGTTTCACTGACCGCATTTCGTTTCGTTTGCAGTGACGTGCTGTCATAGATACGACTTGAGCACCTGCTGTGTGTCAGGCACCTGGTGAGGGATAGAGTGGATCAGACCCTGCCCCTTCCCTCAGGGAGGTTTCTGTCTGGTGGAGGAGAAAGATCAATGAACAGTGAATTCCGTGCTGCTTAGGCTAACTTCCACGAGATGTGGAGGCCCTTGAACTATGGGGATACCACCCCGTCTTCCTGGCTAGGTTTCCTCACCTTGCAAATTATGGGGATTTAAGGTGACGGCCACACACTAGCGCACATCCTCCCTCCCGCCTCTGTCCCTTTCCTGCACTTGCTGGGAGAGAGGGGTCAGCAGTCAGGAGCCTTACCCTGTGCACTCTGTCTAGTGGAAGCTCAGGTTACCTCTCCAGCCCTTCTGGTGCTCCGTGAACTGGGAGTGCACCCCAGGCAGCAAGATTTCATCAGAGGTGTACCTGCTTTTCTTTTCTTTTCTTTTCTTTCTTTCTTTTTTTTTTTTTTTTTTTTGAGACAGTCTCACTGTCGCCAGGCTGGAGTACAGTGGCATGATCTTGGCCCACTGCAACCTCCACCTCCTGGGTTCAAGCAGTTCTCCTGCTTCAGCCTCCTAAGTAGCTGGGATTACAAGCGTGTGCCACCACGCCCAGCTTATTTTTGTGTTTTTAATAGAGACGGGGTTTCATCATGTTGGCCAGGATGGTCTTGATCTCCTGACCTCGTGATCTGCCTGCCTCAGCCTCACAAAGTGCTAGGATTACAGGCGTGAGCCACCGCGCCTGGCATGCCTGCTTTTCAACAGTGGGGAAGAGAATACTCTGAGGGGCCGGCTGGACTTTTCAAGAGGGTTTTGGGCCCTTCTAGCTCTTGACAATGCTGTGCAAAGATAAAACACCAAATTATCATAATCACCAACCCCCAGCCTGTCTCCTGAAGATAAAAGATTCATGTTCTGGTGCTGATCAGTGGAATTCTCCCATGAGAGCTGGGGACAGTTAGTCCTGTGACTCAGGATTTTTTCCTCCTGAGCCCCCATACCAGGGTCCTTGCTGGAAGCCAGTATGAGTTCAAGTTTCCCGAATGTTCTGCAGAAAATCTGGGCAAGTGCAGTAGAGCAAGGAGCACAGCACCCTGGTCACTTCCTAAAATGCCACCGTTTCAAGTAGCTCAGCCTCTTCTGCACCCACTTAGATAAAACACGTAACTAATATAAATCGAATACTCACAACAATGCCTTTTTAATTTTATTTTTGTTTTTTTTTGTTTGTTTTTTTTGAGATGGAGTCTCGCTCTTTCTCCTAGGCTGGAGTGCACTGGTGCAGTCTTGGCTCAGGGCAACCTCCACCTCCTAGGTTCAAGCAATTCTTCTGCCTCAGCCTCCCGAGTGGCTGGAATTACAGGCGTCTGCCACCATGCCTGGCTAATTTTTGTATTTCTAGTAGAGATGGGGTTTCACCAAATTGGTCAGGGTGGTCTTGAACTCTTGACCTCAGGTTATCCACCCGCCTCAGACTCCCAAAGTACTGGGATTACAGGTGTGAGCCACGGCGCCTGGCCTATGCTTTTTATTTATTTTTTTAATTAAAAGCACTTCACGCCCTATAATTGCAAGCTGGATACCAGGCCCCTCCCCACTCTTATCCCCTACCCCAGTTTAGGAACTTGATACAGAGAAGTGGTTTTGTGCTTCTCAGTGTGGAAGAGAACAAAGCCAGCATGGAGTGTGGATGGGAGAAGCAGAGAGGGTAGAGCTGAGCACTGCCCAGCCAGCCCTGCACCAGGATTGAGTGCCCCTTACTAGGGTGCCAGCTCAGTCCCCACCACAGGGCTCCTGCCAGCAGAGGCTGTTTTGACTCTTGGCTTCCTTTCTCGTCTCCCAGAGCATCCCCAGCTCACCTTCTTTGCTGAAATGGAATTTCCTCTACAAAGCTGCTCTGGGAAAGAGCCATTTATATGACTGGTTCTTGTGCTCTCGACACAGGAAACATAGGTCAGGTGGCAGCTCCGTGGTGCGGCCCACCCACTGGACAGCCGACTGGGCGAGGGAGCCAGCCCTTGCTCCTGACTCTGATTTCTAGTGGGTACAAAGAGGGGCCCGGGCTGTGGCTGAGAGTCATCCTGTGTGGGGAGAAGCAGGGCCACATGTGGACTCTCAGTCCAGGCTCCCTCCACATCTTCTGCCATTTGCAGTGAGGGACCCAGGGTCACACGTGTATTAGTTTAATCTTTTTTGGTGAAACAGGCAAGTGGAGTGAACGCAGTCTCCATTCACCACCCTTGGCTAATTGCAGCCATTCAGTGCATTTGTATTGTAGGGACAATAGGCACCACACATTCCATTTTCCTCAGCACTCAGGCGAGGAGGAGACCTGGAAATCACTCATATGTAAGAAAGCGAAGGCAATACCAATTATTTTAAAAAGGCTACTAGGAAAAGTCTTGTAAATACAAGTCAGTGGACAGAGAACAAAACAATTCATGTGCTAAAAAAAATTGGATGGAAACCCATAATTACTTTAGGAGTTATGGTAATAAATTATTTATTAATGTAAATTATTTCACAGGCAAAGAACATAGAGGAAACTTGAGCAGAAGGATCATACATTATGTATAAAAAGGAATTGTAAAAATATTATAGCAGCCCTCCTTGTGCCGCCCCAGTTCAGGTTTGTCCGCATTTTAATTATAAGCTCTTACTTTCAGGGTTTAATTACTTGGCTGTTAAAGTCTACTCTGTACATAAAAGGGTTGTTCCCTGGGGCACTCTCTGTATTAATTTCTACAGGGTAAACCAGTTGGCTGTGTTGAGCTGGGGAGGACTAAAAGATTTTGCTTTGAGATTTGGTAGCTTTGGTCTTTAAACTCAGCCACTGTTTGTCATGGAAAGTGGAAAGTGATTGCACGTTGTAGGAAAAGGGTGGCCATCAGAGCTTGAGTGTTTTTGATTCTTAGAACAAATAAACAAATGAATGAATCAAAATGAATGACAGCAATAACAAAATCAGAGCTTCTCAGGCCCAATTTTTGGTCTCTGCCACTTTTTCTGTTTTGCAGAGACAACCATTTTGAATGTGGTCATTGGGCCAGGTCTTCCAATAAGAGACTGCGTGTTAACCAGTATAGGGTAGAATGAGATTTGTTTTCATTGAAAAAAAATTATATCCATATATAAGTGTGTGTGTGTGTATATATATATATGTATATGTATATAGGATTTTTTAAGGTTTACTTTATTATTTTTATTTTTATTATGGTCATATGTGTGATTTTTAAAAATCTCTAAAATAGTTTGTCCATGTAGGGTATTTAAATTCTTCCTTGTACCATTCTTTGGTTTCAGGCAGTGTTTCAGGAATAATAAAGCACAGAATGGAAGTGGATGTAAAATGTGGTTGGCACATGACAAGTGTTGCCAGTGACAAGTGAAAACAGAGCTTCCCAGGGCTGCCTTCTTACCCAGGTTGGGCTGACTTGATGGGGAGGGAACCACAATAGTGCCAGAGGACAGGTGCCACTGCCAGCCTATCTGGGTGCCATGCCTTCCACATGAAGAGATGGTCAAGTTAGGCAGCCTGGCCCAACTGCAAGAGCATGACCTTGGGACTGCAGACTCTTTTGACATCCGGGCTCTGTCATTTGCTGGATGTGTGTCCATGGGGGAGATGTGACATCGTTCTGAAGCCCAGTCTCCCCATCAGTCAGATGGGGACTGCTGTGACAGCCCATGAGATGAATCACGTGCCTGGGATGCACATTCATGCTCTTCCTCAGCTTCAGCAAGGACCCTATTAGAGTGTTAGCTGATGAACAGTAAATACGCATTTGTTGACAGTTTCGTGAAAAGCTCTGCCTGTCGCCAGTTCCCTCATCTGTTTAATGGCACCCAGCTTTGTTGTGCACATCAGTTGAGAGATGCATCACCAGCAGCTGCCCGTTTCCCATGCTCTGTGCACACCCACAATCAGGATGGAAATCCAGAGGAGATGGACCAAACTGACCTTGTTGTCCCTTCAGAGTTCTTTGCCATTGCAAATACTAGCTGTTCCCTTACATTTATGAATGCCTGGGGGGTGGAGTAGGAAGTCCCGGTCAGAACCGAAAGGGCTGTCATGAGACCCTAGTCTACTCCACCTTGTGCAGATCGTGAGATTGAGGCCCCTGTTCCCAGTGCCCCATCTGGTATGGTTTTTAACCTTGAGGATCCCACCGGGCATCTTTTTGTCAGAGCCAAGACTTCCCAGAAGCAGCGGCAGCTGCCATGGGCCACCACAACTCTGCTGGTAAGGGCAGGGCCCTGGCAATGGCTCTGAACCCCGAACTTTGTCCTTAGTAGCCTCTGTCACCTCCCAGAGCCCTGCAGACCCGCCTTCCTTCTTCCTTGGATGTGGGTCCTGATGGAGCGCTGTCTCTAGCCATTCGAATTCCTTGTGCCTTGTGTGAGGAACTTGGTGTCCTGTGTTGCTGTCCCCCAACCCAGGACACAGCTGCCATTTTACAGTCCATCTCAGGTGCGTGGGCAGGACCTGAAGCTAAGGCTTGGCAGGCAAAGCCCGAGGACCTTTCATTCCTGACACTGCTCTGAATTGAGTCTCCTTCTGGTCATATAAGCAAAGAGACCCTCCAGGGAGCCAGAGGCTCTCAAGTCCATTTAAAAACAGATGAGACAATCATGGGGGAGCTCATGTCATTGCCCTGCTTGTGTCCCCCGCACCCCCACGTTCTTTTCGTAAGATCAGTTTAGCAAAACCACCTTCAGAAAGACACCTCGGCTCTCTTGATTTTCCCATTGGTGATTTGGTGAGCTTCTCCCCAAACCAAGCATAGAATCTTTGTGGCCCTGAGGCCAAGTTCACACAACCCAACCCACAGGGCAGGGGAGAGATACTCATTGTCAGCACAAGTAGATAGGTGTGAAATGTAAGAATGAGTCAGCTGGTCCTGATCTGACAGCAGGCTTGCTAATTGGGGCATTTTGTATCTTGGTCTGTACTTGAGGTGCTTAACCTTTTCTGGAAACCACATTCTGCTGTACTTATGTGACCATAAGGCACCATTGAAAACATAGTACAAGCTCTCCAGGGCTATAAAGCTCCTCTATCTTTTGAATATATGAAGGCTTATAGTCCCCCAAGAATCTGGGGCCCTGGGAATTTTCCTTCAAATTTAAGGGTAGAAATGGAAATAAGAACATTTGAGGTCAAATACCATTCGTGTTCCTCTGAGTGTTTTTCTTGCTTCGAGCTCTAGGATCTGTGCACACAGCAGTCTTCTGCCCTTCTTAGTCAAACAGTGACAGGACCAGAGCCTTGTGAGTGCAAATTTGGGGATTTGGGTCCTTGTCTCTGCATATGTAGATATCTCATTCTCCTGTTCTTTGGGGCATAATCAAAAGTCAGAAACTGCAAGCTCAGTCATCAAGCCTCAGCTTTGGAAGAGTCTAGTCTGTCCAAGACTGTGAGAGAACTGGGCCCGAGGATGCTTGTGTGGCTCACCCTCCCATCTGCAGGCAAAGGCTCATGTGTGTTTGCGCTACACACAAATACACATGCTCTCACGTATGTATAATTTCAGACTTGTGAAGATAATGCTCACTGGGGACACGGAGAAGCTTTACATGCCCTAAAGGCTAAAGCAACAGGCACAGCATAGAACTGAATGGGCTGTGGGCTGTTGCGCCCTGCTCAGGTCTGCCAGCGGCTTGGTGTCAGGCTGCAGGTGGATGGGGGCCCTTCTGTGTATCTTTAGGACACAGCTGATGGGCCATTGCGTGTTCTCAGGGAGAAAGTGGGAGGCTTTACACTCATCTTGTTCACAGGAGTAAATTAGCTTCTAAGGCCTTTGCTAGTGGCTCTCCATCGAAAGCACGTTGTGTAGCTTGAGAAGGAGGCCCTAAGGATCCTCATCCTGTCCTGTGAAACTTCTAAGTACTTGAAGGGTGAAGTGATCCTTCTCCATTCTTCTTCCTGGAATTGGCCCAAACCGAAACATAAAACACCAACTTTCAGTGATGTTATGAATTCAAATTTGTAGAGACCAGAATTGTCAATCCTCCTGAAGCTTCGGGGCAGTGGGGCTGGATGGTCTGGATGGGCTGCCATTCTGACAGATGTTTGAGAACTCAGGTCTCCATGTCATCCGCTTTCCAGAACAGCATTTCTCAACATTTTTGCATTGAAATAACCTGGGGAGCTTGTTAAGATGCAAATGCCTACCCAGAGAGATTCTGATTTACCAAGTCAGAGACGGGGTCTAGAAACCTGCGTTTTAACAAACACCCCCAAAGGATGCTCCTGTAGGTGGCCCAGAAGCCACACTTTGAGAAATCTTAGTCAGAGAAGCCAGGTTTCCATTCCAGCCAGATTCTACAGAGGCTGGCACCCAGTTGCAGCTCTGGTTGAGTCAAGCCTCAGCTAGGAGAGCGTTTTCCAGTACCGTTAATTATCCTTATGATGACTGCTGCTTTTGAGAGCCTACTCTATACCCTGTATGAGATGCCTATTTAATTCTCGTAATAGCTATGAGGAACTGAGTAACTTAACACAGCTGAGGTTTGAACCCAGGTCCTTGCCCTTTCCGCTACACCAAGTGACTGTTGCTCAGTAGACTCCTACATCATGGCCATTGTGACTTGAAAGAGTTATAGTTGTTTGTGCAGAAGTGATACTGAATGAAGGGGGCAGGGGCACCCCGAATCCTCTTCTTGGAGGCCTACCGAGGCCCTTTGTACAGTGTGACGTGAGGGCCTAGCGCTTGGGGCAGTTTGCCATTAAAAATTAGCTTCTATTCGTGTTTCTTTTGTCTGGTGATCTGACCCAACAAATCGCTTTCTGTTCCCTGAGCGAATGGGGAAAACACAGGGCTAAACATAGCCTTGATTGTTTTTACTTTTCTCATATTGTACTTCTCAAAGCGATAAAGATAGAAACAATTACAATATTATCTGCCTGCAGACTGAACAAGTGGCCACCTGGCTGGTGTTGATACCCAATAACAGTGCTTTGCATTTTCTGAGTCTCTTAGACATGACTCTGCCAACCCATCTCCTGGCTGAGTCACACATGGCCACATGGCCCAGGTGGGGCAGACAGTTCAGGCCACAGCCCAGGTTGGACTTACCTGGCCAAGGAAGACTCACCTTTGCCAAGGACAAAAGACAGGTGTATCCAAGGGGACACCACATCCTCTTGTAGCTTTTATCTGCAGTTTGCAATCCACTCCCTCATTCATGCACCACTAAGGGCTGCTGTGTGCCTTGCTCTGTGCTAGGCACTGGGGAGCCACACTGGGGCTGTGCTTGAGAGTCTGTGGCTTTAGGAGGAGAAGTAGATGTGTAAGCAGATCCCTAAAGTTCAGGTACCTCTGTGCTGTACAGTCACAGAGCTAGGAGAAGGCGTATCTTCAGAGGATCTTTGAGTTGGCTTTTTAAATGAGGAGACTCTTGGTGAAATGAGGATAAAGGCAGGAAAAGAACATTCCAGGCCTTTGCAAGGGTGTGAATGAGTGAAAGAGCTGATGTTGGGGGAAGCTACAACTTCTCTTCACAGTTAAAAACTGACTCTTCGAATCTTCCCTACAACAAATCTTATAGGCCATAGAAGCTTACTCTGTAACATAGAAGGAGTAGGTCCTGTAGGAATTCATCACCCAGCTCTGATGTCCCTGGGTTTTGGTGGTTACCTCAAGGCCCAGCAAGTTGGACTTCCAGCCTTTCTGCATATAGGTCTTACCTGTGCTTGCTCCTGCAGTCTAGTTACTTAAACTTTAGTTTTATAAAGAATCGCTGGTGCATAAGAATTACCCTTTTGGGTTGTCTACACAAAGCTGGGTGGAGGAGGTGTACTTTGTGGGCTGGTTCAGGAATTCTTCAAGGATGGTTTTGACTCTATGTGATTATTTTCTGACCTCCACTGTCATAGGAGGTTTGCTACCTGGAGTGTAGGGTTTGTTGGGGGAAATGATGAGGAGATGGGCCCGGGTGCCAGTCTGAAATGCTTGTCTTCTTTCCCAGAAGCAGCGGGTGACAACTGAAGCGAATAGGCCACAATAGGTGGGGGCTTCAGGAAGTTATCTAGAGGCAGTGAAGAGGTAGGCCTGGAGTAGGGAGGCCCTGAGGGATCCCTTCAAGAAGCACCAAGATCGCAGGCTGGCCATGGGAAAGGAAGGGCAGATGGGAGGGATGGTTTAGCTGCCTCCCGATTTCCCTTTCTTCTATGATTTCCCTAGAGATGGGAAAAATTCCAGGCCAGTGGCGCAAAAATGGAATAGAAAATGGCATCCTCTGAGAGTGGGATCAACTCCTTTTCATCTCACGGGTTTCCCCGAGGCCTGGCGGAGACACAGTCTGTAGTATGTCTCAGGCTCCGTGAGCACCGGCCACCCTTGCTGCTCTGTGCCAAACCCGTTGGTTTTTTCCTCAGTCGGCCACATTCCTGGCCCATCTGGTGCCTCAGTGCCTTGTCTCAAAAGAGAAGTTAGTGGCCAGCGTTTGGTACAGCAACTTCCTGAAAACCCAGAGGAGCCAACTCAGCAGAGGGCGGGCTGTGGGCCCCCACCCTGACCCTGGCTCACTTCCTGAGTTCAGCAAGGGCACAGCACCAGTGGGCTTGGTGGTCACATCCCCCACATATTCGGTAAGACATTTTTTCTCAGAACATTTGGAGACTATAGAAAAACAAAAGAGAAAAAATAAATTAACCAACCAGCTGTCTGCCAATCCACTTTAACATTTTGGTTTATTTCCTTCTTACCTTCACATACAACAGACATATTTTGCTAAGTAGAAATCACACCCTCTATACAGTTTTACATCCTATTTCTTTATGCTCAACTTTATATTATTATCATTTCCCCACATCATTTAATGTTCTTTGAAACTCTGCTTCTTCATGCTCCATGTTATTCCTTGATAATTTATTTAACCAGCCCCTGCTGTAAGATGTTTTAATTATGTTTACCATTTTGCTATCGCTCATCATTTTGATGAACATCATCATACATAAATCTTCACTTTTTTCTTAGGATAACTTTCTGTTTTCTTTTAAATTAGATAACTGGGATATTTGTGACTCTGTCAACAAGAGTTTATATTTCCTTTAATTTTACTTTATAGCCGGTCACGGTGGCTCATGCCTGTAATCCCAGCACTTTGGGAGGCCAAGGTGGGTGGATCACTTGAGGCCAGGAGTTTGAGACCAGCCTGGCCAACATGGTGAAACTCCATGTCTACAAAAAATACAAAAATTAGCTGGGCTTGTGGTACACGTCCATAATCCCAGCTACTTAGGAGACTGAGGCACCAGAATAGCTTGAATCTGGGAGGTGGAGGTTGCAGTGAGCTGGGATTATGCCACTGTACTCCAGCCTGGGCCACAGAGCCAGGTCCTGTCTGAAAAAAAATTTTTTTTTACTTTATATTAGTTTATTGGACTTTCAGCTGCTGCCCAGTGTCAAGTTGAAGCTGATTTAATAGAATGGTGAATACCCAAAGGGAATGGTTTCCTTGGTGGTGAAGCCTGTCTGAACAACCTAATATAACTTGCAGGAAGGGGTACGTTGGATGGTTTTTGGAAGTAATTGATCCAGTCTAGTTGGAGGAGCAGATATTGAGACCTGCTGTGGTCAGGCCCTGGGAAATTTCAGAGATGAGATGAACGATGTATGATGAAGGAATTGGATGTTTAGCGACAGTCTTGCTTTGTTGCAGCTGGCTTGCCTGGGCTTTTGGAAGGTTTCTCTCCTGCATCTCCAGCTTCTGAGGCCCTCCATGAATACAGCCTCTGGATAATTTCTAGCAGTGTCCCCTGCCAGGGTCCCAGCCCCTCAATCTGTATCTCATGACCTTGGCAGGATGCCCAAGAGGAAGGAGTACCACTGTTAGCTGTGCCTTAGCTTTTCCTCTGGGCTCCTGGCCCTCCCTTTGGGCTGCACAGGTCATTCCCGTTGAGTCAGTCAAGAAGCTGCTGCTTGTGACGCTCAGCTGGCTGTGTCTCTTGGTGCCCTTTGAGGAGTGGCCACTGGTAGAGGAGATAGGTTTGTAGTCCTTGCTGCCTCGAGCACTCATGGGTTAAGTCTCAGTTTTCTGCACCTGAGCCCATCTTGCCTGACCCATAAACTCCTTAAGGCCAGGGCCAGAGTCAGGCTCCCCTGCAGTCTGCCTCAGCGCTGCAGTGTAGTGAAAAGGGCCTGTGCTCTGGGGCCTGACTAAGCTGGGTTTACATCCTGTCTGGTGCTAGCTCTGTGGCCTTGGGCTAGTTGCTGAATGTCCCCCAAACCTTGATCTCCTGATCTGGTCCATGATGGTACCTGCACTCAGGGTGCTGTGTGGATTACACAGCCCGGGTGAATGCTCAGTAAGTGATCTGCATTGCTGTGAGACCCTGCGTGCATTTAAATACCTACCAAATATCATTTCAGGTTTCACTTGTATTCTTCTCTTGACTGACTCAAGCCATTCACATGTGCATGATTTATAAATATATATAGGTTCGAGAAAATAGTACTAACAGGTTGTTCCCTGACAGCATGGCATATTTCTTAACTTTGCTTTTATACCGTAGACTTGAATACAAGAACTATGTCAAATTTATCTTTGCATCTCCTAAAATTCCCCACATGGTGCCTGATTTCATAGTAGAAAAACAGTAAATAGTTCTTGAATATTTCACAAAATAAAGGGTCAAGTGCAAATGTAGCATTTCATAGCAGGATAGGTTATTTATTTGTGTATTCAAGTAAAGACCTGAATGCATAAGTTTAAGTGGTGCCCTTAAGTCTGTGAAGCCCAAGACTTGTTCTTATAGATTTTAATTGCTTTAAGTGAAAAATCGAGTGAACACAGAGAAAATGCTGTGATTGGCAGCCATTGGTGACATCGATGTTGAGCATTTTGATGGAGGTGATCTAAATCAGTACCAGCTCCAGCTTCTATTAGCAAAGGCTTTCAAGGTGGAATTGGGGTGAACTAACCTGGCAGTGCCCCAGCCATCTTTTGGCCTTGGCCATCTGAGGTGTTGAGACATCTTTGGTTGTGGTCTTCTGCCAGGGCATCGAGTCCCCGTCCTGAGAACTGCAGAGAACCCAGTGGCACTTAACGTATGTCTTGTCCTGACTGTCTTACTGGCCAGGGCAGGGCTCAGGGCAAGTCGGTTTCCCACCCATAAGATGAGAAAGCATTTTGGATGAAAAATATTGCTTTGGATTCTCCTGGGAGACAGTATGGTACACTGGAAAGAAAACCATATCAGGAGTCCCAGGGGTGTATCTGGATTCTAGGCCCTGCTCCGCTTCCAACTTCCAACTTAAAGCCTTGAGATTCACTTCTCCTCTCTGAGCCTCAGTTTCTCATCTGTAAAATGAGGTTGGACTGGATGGTTTCTAAGGGCCTTTTGGCTCTAAGATACTGTGTTTGAAACGGGCTGTTGGTGTGGAGATATTAAAGGGCTGGAGTGAAGGCCTTCTCAAATCCTGTTTTCTCCTTGTCATTTATGAACCAGAAAATGACAGATGGCGAGACCTGGACAGGAAATGCCCTCTTCAGATTGACCAACCGAGCACGAGCATCTGGGAATGCCTGCCTGAAAAGGACAACTCACTATGGCACCGGGAGGCAGTGACCGCCTGTGCTGTGACCAGCCTAATCAAAGACCTCAGCATCAGCGACCACAACGGGAACCCCTCAGCACCCCCTAGCAAGCGTCAGTGCCGCTCACTGTCCTTCTCCGATGAGATGTCCAGCTGCCGGACATCATGGAGGCCCCTGGGCTCCAAAGTCTGGACTCCTGTGGAAAAGAGACGCTGCTACAGTGGGGGCAGCGTCCAGCGCTATTCCAACGGCTTCAGCACCATGCAGAGGAGCTCCAGCTTCAGCCTCCCTTCCCGGGCCAATGTGCTGTCCTCACCCTGCGACCAGGCAGGACTCCACCATCGATTTGGAGGGCAGCCCTGCCAAGGGGTGCCAGGCTCAGCCCCGTGTGGACAGGCAGGTGACACCTGGAACCCTGACCCGCACCCCATGGGAGGGGGCCGGCTGGACCTGCAACGGTCCCTCTCTTGCTCACATGAGCAGTTTTCCTTTGTGGAATACTGTCCTCCCTCAGCCAACAGCACACCTGCCTCCACGCCAGAGCTGGCAAGACGCTCCAGCGGCCTTTCCCGCAGCCGCTCCCAGCCGTGTGTCCTTAACGATAAGAAGGTCGGTGTTAAAAGGCGGCGCCCTGAAGAAGTGCAAGAGCAGAGGCCTTCTCTAGACCTTGCCAAGATGGCACAGGTAAGAGCCCCAGCATCCTGGAGTCACCTTGGTGCTCACTGGAGCCTCTGCTGGGTCTGGGCCGTCCTAGACAAGCATAGAACACCAGTTTCAGAAATACCCAGGAGTGGGTTAGTTTCCTTGTTTTTAAAAATCCTTTTCAAAGAAAGATTATTTCCAGTTGGTTTTTTAAAAGCGTTTATTTCTTTCTATTTACAACCAAATATTCCCTTTCACTGTGAGTGCAGTGCTAGGGGTACAAGGGCAGGTGGATGGGGAGAGGTGGGCTGTTGGTGGGCAGACTCACTGGACCAAACACTGGTGTTCCCCTCCGGCCCTTCACTGAAGCCATCTCTCCCAGGAAGCCGCCCCTGCAGCTGCTGCAAGAAACGTTTACACACACTGGGATTCAGTGTCCCTTGGATTTTGCTGGTCCTGAGATCAGGGGTGTGGGTAATGGTTTCCGAGAGCTAGTGATTGTGGAGAGCTTATTCCTTTGATTAAACTGTTGAAATGTGAGGCCCTCAAGATGCTGTGACCAACATTCTCTGAGCTGCCTCTGCAGTCATCCTTGCCCTTTGCTGTAGAAGTATCTGGCCACACGCCCCTGTCACTTGGACTTTATCCTCTTTGTCTTGGAGCTCTGCCTTGTGCTAACACTGATCTTGGATATTGATTTGAATGAGATGAACTTGGAGTTCATACTCTGTCATCAGGAGCGTCTCTGAGCCTGAGAGTTGGCTGCATCTGGTTCTGGCTGGGGATGAGGAAGTGGTGCTGGCCCTTGTGACCTCCGACTCAAGGATGGGTGGATGTGATGGGCCACAACACTATTGGCTCTGTGTTCATCTAGGAGCTGTCAGTTGCTTAATGCCGCAGTCTGACCATCATCTTTTCTGGACTTATTTATGTAAACATTGGTCTCACTGGGTTTCAAGGGGTGAAGATCTTCTTGTTGGTGAGGATGGTTTCAGAGGGGTTGGCCTTGGTCACTCAGCACTATGGCCACATCCAGGGCAGGAGGGCTCATCGTGCTCACTGTGTTTTGGGCGGGCATAGCTGACTTCCTTCCAAGCCCAATGTTGTTTTCTCAATTGGATCTTCTTTCCTTTTACAAAGAATGTGCAGTTTCTCTTCATGGGGTTTTGTTATTCTCTCCTTTAGTTCCTACTCCCAACATAGAGGTCTACCCAGAAAAGAAGAGGTGCAGGTGTCTGAAGTCTAAAGCATATCTGGCCCCAGAGTCCAGACTTTCTGGCTACCTTTGTTCAAGAGCCTGGGCACTGGCTGGGGCAGTGGGAGGGCAAGATGGTGGTGTGCTTGTTCCTCCCCTGTGTCAGTGGGATCCGCCTGGGGGAGAGCCTGAAGGGGTGTGGGTCAGCGCTCCTGCCCCTCCTCAGCTAGTTTCCACTTCTTTCATCGTGGCTCCAGGCGTGTGCCGTTCTTTTTGCAGTGTAGTGGAACGTTCTTGACTTTACTAGCTGGACAGGGATTGAACGCATTTATTGGACACCAAGAGGACTTTCCCTTCTCCAGAAAAATGTAAATAGGTAAAAAGTCTGGAAAGGTGACAGATTTGGGTGACTTCTGAGGAAAACCCAGAGCCCAGAGTTCTGGGTATGATAATGCTTCAGTTACATTTTTAATGCTGAGCATATTTTATTACCTAATGAGTAGATAGATAATAAAAACAACATACATGTTATTATATGTTACTAGCCACAGCTGGAATAACACCACTGGCATCATTGGAGACATTTCTTGACCTCGTTTGGTTAGATACTATTTAAAAATACAATGCTCAGTGGGGCTGCGCCCAGTTGTATAGATGGCTTCATTGGCCCCAGGCAGGCCTCCCAGATCTGGGAAGGTGCGTGGAACCTGAGGAGGCTGCTCTGGCTCAGCCTGTCTGTCCTTGGCCGCCTTCTTGGCAGCGGGTCTTGAGCACAGGGAAAGTAGAGAGGGGCCTCTGGAAAGTGTGTGTGCCCAAGGCCTATGGCCAGAGCCCTGAGGCTGGGCCCGTGAACGCTGAGCCATGCCCCCACCAAGAGTCTAGACCCTAGTCAGCCCTCTTTTCATGGGGCTCGGCCTGCTTTGGCTCCATCATCAGTTGATTTCTAGCCTGGGGAGGTGGGCCTTGCTTTTCTGTGGGGCCCTGAGAACGAAGCCTAGGGTATCCATACTATGTATTTATCAAGAGCCCTGGACAGTGCAGGGCCTCGTGCATGGTAACCTGATGAGCTGGGCATGTTGCTGGTGTACAAGGACTAACATGTTGCTAGATGGCCACTGAGGTTAGACCACTAGCCACAGACCCCAGTTTCTACATGCTGTGGCTTCACTCAACATTTGGGACCACTGAGAAGGGGCTGGGGTCTGCTCTGCATGCCCATGGAGGCAAGACTTGGAGTTGGGCTTTCCATATCTTTGGAAGGGTAGGCTTGTACCCAGGTGTGGCCCACGCTTCCTTCCGCTGGGCTCTGGCTTCTCTTTCGTGGGCCTTTTGATCTTGGTTTACACATTGCCTTTGGGGGTGAGAGCTCCACTTGTGCATTCTTGTAAAGGCGCCCTTCGTATGTGGGTTCTGAGGCCAGGTGTGTGTGAGTCTGCAGAAGGCCTTTTCAGTTAGACCTTTGGAGCAGCTGGCCATTCTGAAGAGCCCCAGCTCCCCTAGAGGCCCCGACTGGGGCCCAGAGCAGATCTTGAGGGTGTGCGTGAGTACATGGGGTCTTCCCTCTGGCCATGATTCGGTATGGCCAGGTGGACTGTGGTAGTTGGAGCCCCTCCAGCCTGCCCGCAGGAAAGGGTCCAGGGAGAGAACCCAAGAGAGTAAGAGGGCAGGAAGCTCCGAGGTCCAAGGCCCTGTCCTCATCTGTATCCACAGTTGAGTTCAGCAGGAGCAAGTGCCCTGGGGTGTAGACTCTGTGCTAGAAGCAGAGGATGTCAGGAGATGTGACCTCAGAGCTTGTCCATTCCAGTCCCTCTTGAGGAAACTGAAGCTCTCTTGGTCCCTATGCTTGCCAGGGCTCTTTTGGGCATGGTGTTCACTTTTGGATCTGCATTTAGAAGGCGACATTGACACACTAGAAGGCCTCCAGAGGTAGGGCCGGAGACTGGAAGCCCTAGGCAAATTGCTTGACATGTCTGTGCAGCAAATGCCACCACTGCCACAGGACTGTGGGAGGAGCAAGAGAAACAACGTATGTGGATAATGCACTATCCATATGGGTGTGTGTTTATATATGTGTGTGTGTCCACATCTGTTGATATATGTGTGTGTGTGTCTGTGTCTATATGTACACACACGCCCCCCACCCAGTGCTTTGGCTGGCACAGGCTGGGTGCTGACAGATACTCATGATCATCGTCACAGTCACGGGACTTGGAGGGAAGGTGTGGGCTGCTTCTGGGTGCCTCCAGAGGCAGAGGTAGGAGCAGAGGGTGGACGTTCCTGGGAGGTGCCCTCAGTCTGCTATGAGAATGCCTATTTTTCGGGAGGCTGAGGTGGGCGGATCACAAGGTCAGGAGATCGAGACCATCCCATCCCGGCTCACACAGTGAAACCCCGTCTCTACTAAAAATACAAAAAAGTAGCCGGGCATGGTGGCGGGCGCCTGTAGTCCCAGCTACTCGGGAGGCTGAGGCAGGAGAATGGCGTGAACCCGGGAGGCAGAGCTTGCAGTGAACTGAGATCGCGCCACCGCACTCCAGCCTGGGTGACAGAGCGAGACTCCGTCTCAAAAAAAAAGAATGCCTATGCCTATTTTTCTTTGTTTGTCCACCGTTTTCCCTGTGTTTCCATCCTCCCTTTTCTGTTCATGCCACTTTCTGTGTCTTGTTTGTTCGTCTTCTTGCCTCATCGCTTTTCTTTTGTAAATGGGAAGGAGGCCTGCCCTGCAGCTCAGCTCAGCCTGCAGTCAACTCTGTGTTCAGAGCCCAGGGTTATGAAATGGTGACAGAATTGGATTCGCCGCCCCTCTTGCCAGAGGAAGTTGGCCGTGT
This sequence comes from Mandrillus leucophaeus, assembly GCF_000951045.1. Classification (NCBI taxonomy): domain Eukaryota; kingdom Metazoa; phylum Chordata; class Mammalia; order Primates; family Cercopithecidae; genus Mandrillus; species Mandrillus leucophaeus. The sequence goes on along the minus strand of NW_012103131.1, from coordinate 2,150,786 downwards.
GTGAGCATTCTCCTATCTGTCACCCTTGAAACGAGGGTGGAAATATCCCGGGGGCGCGCTGGCCACCCTACCCCTTTCTAGCCGCATCCCTGGGGGACAGCTGTCCCAGTTAACTCTTGTCTGTTGGGGATGAGACACACAGGGTGGGGTGTCGACATTGCTTTCAGATTGTCTTTGCTCATGTCTTCTTAAAACCCCAATGCCAAGAGAGCAGGCAGAGATGCTGAATGAGGCTGCAGGTGAGGTGGCCATCTGGATCCTGAGTCGGGGAGACTGACTGTAGTGAGGAAAGCGCTAATGGGGGAAATGACGCAGGGACCTAGTCCCGCAGTGGCTGCCCTCCCTGTACTTGTAATTACAACCACTTGGTTCCACAGAGCAAGTTGCCCAAAGGCAGCTCAGAGGACTGGCTGTGCTGCTATCCCTGCGCAAGCCTGGCCCCGTGGGCCTCCTGCACAGCTTTCCTCCTCACATGGTGTTTTTGGCCCTCCTGGTTGGTGTTCTCTGTGAGGCTGCAGCCTTCCTTTTGCAGAATGACAATGTGTGCCATTGAGGGCAGGGCCCAGCCTGAGGGTGTGACTCGTTTATTAGCAGGACTTTTGCTGACATTTTCCTTACTGCTTTTTTGAGACCTGGTTTGACCACCCAGCATTGGTTGGCTCCCAGCAAGACTTGAGCTATATGAGGCCATTTAGACATAGATCACATGTGTGTGAGCAAAGATTTCAGAAAAAAGCAACAATTAAAAAGATCACCCATTGAATGCAGTCCCCCTGGGTGTCATAGTCCCTGCTGTATTTTTAACTCCAAGCTGGTCATCTTGAAAGAGCAACAACAGAAGCAAGATGTTTGTGGGGAGGGGTCAGGATGCCGAAACAGAGGTTTGATTGATTGCAGCTGCCCACACACTGAGTCCCCAAACCTCCCTGAGCAGGCCTCAGAACAGGCAGCAACTGTTGTGTTAGCAGATGTTTGAGAGACCGTGAAAGCTGGCCAGGGGCAGTTTGGGGTAGAAAAGAAGCATGAGGTAGAAACCAGCATGCCAGCATGTCTTTGGGAAGCCGCTGAAAGCAGTATTCCTGGGGGTGAGTCCAGGAGAGCTGGGTGGGCGGGGCTACAGGGGCTGTGCAGGATGAGGGGTTGCTGCAGGAAGTCGTGAGAGCTTGTGCAGATGCTCATCAGTGACTCGCAGCTCTTTGCTGGACAGGTCCTCTGCAAGTGAAGCCCCCCGGCCAGCTTCCACTTTCCATCTTTTGTGCCGGTGGGGCCACCTTTGAGGGACAGTGGCCCTTCTTGGTCGCCATGGGGTTGGCTACATGACTTCTTGCTCAGGCACTCCCAGCAGCTGCAGGCCAGCTGTGCCTTTCCTTGGCCAAGTTTCTGTGTGGCAGACCCAGCTTGCCTGCACCTTTGTGACTTTCTCCTGTCCACCCTGCCAGTGGCTGTTCCCCTTCAGTTGCTTACGGTTGCCGCCGCCCTGCACCCTCAGCACCCTTCCTCTCAGGGTGGGAAGCTGTGCCGATGGCAAGTAGAGGAATTCAGAGGTGGAGCACCCTTTATAACACGGACTGCAGACAATGTGAAGATCTGGTGAGAGAGGTAGGCTTGGAAAGCCCTAGAAAGCCCATTGGAATGAAAGAAATGCTAGATACAAGTAAAGGCAAAAACTTTTGTGGGCAGGCACATGGGAGTAGTTGCTTCTGACTTAGAGATAGTTAGGATAGACTTGAACAAAGGAAGAGAGCCTGTAAGACCTGGGCTGTCAGAGTTTAGGGATGTCAAGGGGGCAGCTTTGGGTGCTGAACTAGCACGCCTCCTTCCGTGCTCTTGACAGACATTGCTAATCAATCATGGCAGCCTTTTCAGGTGAACTTAGTGGAGGTCTTAGAATCCTCCCCTTGGCAGTCTTGGCAGCCATTGCTAATTGATGGGTAACTGAACGTTATCTGCCATCTCTGTTCTAACCCATCCCCTCACTTGAGGATGAGGCCTCTAGAGTCCAGGAAGAGTTGGGGCCTTGCCCAAAGTCACATGGTGAGGCACCCCGGAAGGTGGGAACCCTGACCTCTTGACCCCAGGCTCAGTGCTCCCGCTGCTGTGCTTGGTCCTGGGTGAGGACCACTCAGCTGGCCCTTCCAGAGAACTGATGTGCATGGGGCATAGAGAGTGTGGCAGTGAGAAGTAGGAGCTTCAGAGTCAGATAACTGGGGCTGTGTCCCCATTCTGCCACTTTTGAGCTGTGTGCCCCAGGCCTCATGTCTGTGTCTGTAAAATGGGAATGGCAGTGCCTGTTGCTCACGAGTGTGGGAGGAATCATGTGGCATGGATCTGGCACATAGTTGGCACTCAGCAAATGCCAGCTTTGATGAACAAAGAAAGCCCGGGCCTGCTGCAGCCTTTCTCCCATGGTAGCTCCCCTCGTACCCTCTGCTGCTCTGGGCAGTGTCCTGGGCTCTCCACTCTTGGTGGGCTGGGATCCTGCCAGCCGTGGCGCATGCTGGCGTCAGGCTTCCAGGAGACTAGTTTCAGCTCTAGTCCTCGTCTTCCCTGCTTCCCATCCTTTCCCTCCCTTTCTTCCCTTTCTTTTGACGGAGTGTTGCTCTGTTGCCCAGGTTGGCGTGCAGTGGTGAGATCTTGACTCACTGCAGCCTCCGCCCAGATCCCTCCTTTCTGTCTCTAGTCACAGCCCTCAGGTTGCACAAGCAATCTGCTTAAGGTCACTGGGATCGAGGCCGAGTGTTGACACAATAGCTTTGCTCTCCTGGGGAAGAGGAAAATGGGAGTTCATCTGGGGACTGCTAGGGAGGCAGCTTTTAGTGCCACTTACTGATTTCCATGCTTCAATTGAGAGCCATCCTGAGCAGAGAATGTTTGAGAAGCTATGAGGCTCTGGGAGGCCCCGGCCCTCTGAAGTAGGGGCCCTTTCCTAAGCCAGCTGCTCAGATGAGAGCCCCGGGTGTGCTGGGCGTGCTCTTGGCTTGCCAGGCCCTGCTCTGGTGCTGGCAAAGAGGCTTCAGAGACCCTAGCAGGCTCTGCCCTTGGAAGGCTTATGGGCCGGAGGGAGAACGAGGCCTTACCAGCTGAGGCCTCGCCACATCAGAGGATATCGCCAGTCTTGCTTCATGGAAGCCAGAGTAAGAACAGCCTGTGGGTCAGCTGGCTCTTGCCCCTTTGACTGGTTCAACTCCAAGGGCTCCCAGTGGAAGGTTTAGAGAAACCCTCATGTTTTTCCCAGGCTGCTGAAGGAGAAGCAGAGAGCATGGGCTGAGACAAGGAGACAGAGGGCTGGTGGGAGAGCGGGGCCTCAGGCTGGAGCCCTGCCCACGAACTGAGCCCCATCCTCATCCTGGGCAACTTATGGAATCTCTTCATGGTTCAGTTTCCCCATCTTCAAGGAAGGGTGGCGACGCCCTCTCTCACTGTGTTAAATGTCTCATTAAATGAGTTCATCTGTATGAAGTGCTCGGAGCTTAGTACTGTGTGCCCAGGACATGTGCTCAGTAAGAGTTGGCTGCCATATTGGGAGTCGCACTTTAGGAGTAAGGGGAGAAATTTGGCAAAAGGAGGGACCTGCTGTTCTTCAAGTGTGAACTATCCTCCCCTCAGGAATTCCTTGTCTCTGCAGCGCTGACGTGCTCTGCCGCATCCCTGCTCCCCAGAAGAAGGCCTCACCTGAGGTCACAACTGAGTTGTTGAGCGGTGCTGCAGGGGTATGAGTCCCGGGCTCTGTAACTCTGAGGGCAGGGATTTGCCTTATTGCCACGTGGTAGAGGCCTCTCATATCCGAAGGGAAACAGAGGTACGCTGTTGTTGGAATAGAGCTGCGGTTGGAGTCAGAAGAGCTGGGTTTGAGAGGCACTCTGCCACCTGGCTGTGTGGTGACTGTGAGCCGGTTGCCCTGCTTCTCTGAGCCTCGGGTTTCTGACCGTGCGTGCACCTGCCCAGGTGTAGCCATGAGTGTCAGGTTACCTGGAAGCCAACACACTGCAGGTTCCTAGACCTTGTCCGAGAGAGTCTGAATTAGCAGGTCTGGGGCAGAACCCTAATACCTCGGGGTCCCAGAGATGGGCATATTCCTAGCCCAGTGACTCCACAGATGCCCAGGGACTAGTTTGTGTCATACGGAGATGGCATTGAGAGTTCAGGTCCCTCAGTCAGGAGGTACCAGCTCAGCCTGGATTAGGAAGGGTCTGACCTGGAGGAGGATCCAGGTCCTAGGGTGAGTGCCCACTGAGCTGCTGTACCAAGCAGAGCAATGGTTTCCCCGCCTGCCAATGAAACTGCCCATGCAGGAGGGCTCGGGGTTGACTTACGCTGAGTTGAGTACAAGGCGCTGCTTCAGAAATGTCTGGAAAGCCTGTTCTAGTATATGGTGTTGAACATTTCCGAGGCAAGTTCTCATGGGTGGGTTGTTAAGGGCAAGTTCCACACCCTGTTTGATATCCTGCCTTGTGTGCAACGGCAGAGTGAATGAATGACAGGAACTCTGAGTGCAGGGTAGAAGCATTAGTAGGTTTTAAGCAGGGGAGCAAAAGCACCCCGTAAAAAGCTCCTCTGGCACGACAGTGAGCAGCATGGACTGTAGGTTCTGGGGGAGGTGGGGAGGCCAGGCAGGAGGCTATTGGCAAACATGAAGGTGGGCTAGACGATGGTGGGGGCAGTGGAAGTGGTGATAGGCATAAGGGGCTCAAGAAATGTTCTCAAGATAAAAGCAGCAGGGCTGACTTCCAACTCACCCTAGTCATAGGCTTCACTGGGCAGAGAATCAATCATCTTAATCCCCAAAGGTGGCAACTTTCTTTAAACTACCCTGTTTGGTGTTTGTTCATCGTAAGTCCCTCTTGTTATCTAACTTGCAGTCCTCACTTTGACTGTATTTCTTCTTGATCTGTTCTCAGTAGAACTGAAATCCAGTGGATCACCATTACCTATTTTGTCTCTGTATGAAAGTATCTATGGGACTCTCTTACCTCCTGTCCTTGCACATCTGTGATTTGCTAGCCCAGCTGCTCCTTGCCACTGGGGAGGCCCCATTCCTTACCCTTTCCTGTCAGCCCTCAGTTTGCAAACTTCTGACTGCTTTGCCCAAGCTTCTCTGTTCTTGTCCACTTGAAAGTGGCTGCCCATTCTGAACTCTGGGCTGGAGAAGGGCTGGGGGCAGCTTAGGGCCACAGGAGGATTCTTTCATGGTTTCTAACGCTTGTCACGCTGGATCTTGTCTCAGCTCTGCCACATCTGGTCAGTTTACAACAGCTGGGACAGCAGCTCCCGGAAACAAGGGGCCTGTGATGGCCTCCTCAATTCTCCTAATGAAGCCGAGTAATCCCCAGCTGGGCCTCAGAGGATGCAGCGAAAGGGAGGTCTGCCTTATTCCTGCTTCCTTATCTGGGACATCAGGAGAACGCCTGGTGGGAAGCCCCTCCCAGCCCGAGGTTAGCATGGTGCCTGCGGGCTGTTGAGCCCGGTGAGGGCCAGAGCAGGAAGCACAAAGAGGTGCATCACCGAGATGGGTGTGGGATGGAGACAGAGCTGTGCCCAGAGCCCAGCACGGCTGGTGCCTGACCGGGCCTTTTCCCGACACCATGCAGGCTGCTGACCTTTGTGGGTCCATTAGTGTGAAGCCTTTACTTTAGCCCACTTCGCCTTTTGCAGCATGGCCCTCTGTCGCCCCAAGCACTGCACCAGTAGAGAATTTCTCCTGCTGACAGGAGCCCATTTATCTACCATTTTTGTGGTATCAGCCATCCGGAATTACCACTCTTTCTTGCAACTTCAGGCCACAGTCAAGAAATCAGAAAGCAAACGCCACACGCAGAACAAACCCTTTGCTGCAGTCCCCATGCTGGCGGGAACTTGGTTTGACTAGACTCAGAGTGGGTGTTAATTGCCTATTTATGGCCAAAAGATTAACAATGCCTCCTTTGAAAGTTAGACATAGTAGAGCTCTTGGATAATTCCTTTTTGGGAGGGGGAGGAGTGGCTTAAAAAAAAAATCTCTTGGAAAACAAAAGCAACAATTGGTTGCAAAATATAATGCAACCACCAGAAGCTTAATTTGTGAGCAGTAACGCGAGTTCACATCAGTAATGTGTCACTAGAGGTCATCAGGCACCCCCCCTTTCCCTGAAGGGCCCCAGACTGCATTTACTCCTCATGGAGTAGTGGTGGCGGTATGGAGGCCCCCGCTGTTTCACTGCTGGAGCTCTGTGGGTGGAGTGGGTGAGGCAGGCCTCCTGGGTCAGCCAGGGCCTGTCAGAGGCAGAAACCAGCCCTTTAGATGAGGTGAATTCACTGTGAGCAATGGTTAGCTAGGTTTCTGAAAAACTGAAAAGCCAAGAAGAGAAAAAGAAGTATTAGTATCACGCAGAAGCAGCTACAGGAAGCCACTCCCCACTTTGGGCTAGGGGACCCCCGGGCAGAGACTGCACTTCTGAAAGCTTGGCAGCATGGGGTCCATTGGCCCCACTGGGCTAGGGCAAGACCTGAGAGGCGGGGGCGCCGGCCAGCTGGTCCCGCAGAAAGGGAAGGTGATGAAATTGGTTCTGTGAATGTTGGAAATGCAGCAAACGGGAAGCAACTGCTGCGAACGGAGCAGATTGCTCCTGCAGGTCTCGCAGCATGGCTGGATGATGGTAACGGCACAGGAAGCAGACGGGAGATGCACGGCCGTCTCTGTCCCCCAGCCTCGCTCTGCTCAGCATCCTTCTGTTGAATGCTGTCTGACGTTCTCCAGCGGGGCTGGAGATCTCTTCTAGCGCACGTCGCAGCTCCGTCCTAGTTTGTTCTTCACTCAGCAGATCCTTGCCTGGAGTGTGCTGGCCACCTGGCATTCAGCTAGGCCCTGGGGATGTTTCTGCAATGCAGAAAGGGGGATGGATGTCATGCAGGCCAACAACAGGCAGGCAGGGCCATTTCAGATGGCGATATTTGCGCTGAGAATCCAGCAGGCCAGCGTGGTTTGGATCACCAGGCAGGATGAGAGAAGATGGAAGTGGGACGTGGCCAGCTTTAGATTGAAGGAACAGGGAGGCCTTGTTGAGGAGGTGACACTGGCACAAATCACAGATGATGAGATGTGTTCAGCTTTGCAAAGATAATTAGGGAGAACGTCCCAAGTAGAGGGAAGGCAAGCCCCAGAGTTGGGAGTGGGCATGGTGATTGTAGGGCACAGCGAAGCTGGGGTGACTGGGGTGGGAGCGGGCGTGGTTGAGTGCAGGGTACAGCGAAGCTGAGGTTCCTGAGTCGGGGGTGCAAAGGATGCTTGAGAGATCGGCAGGGCCATCACGGTTGTCCTTGCAGGCTGGGGTGAGGAGCGGGCTTTATGCCTGGAGCCCAGGGTTGGAATGCCATCGGGGCCTCTGGGGCCAGGATCTGATGGGATGCTCAGTCACCTGCCTTACCTGACTGCTATGCTTATTTTCCACCTTGGGGCTTTGACCGCAGACGGCCCCAGGGAAACCGGTGCAAGGAGGTCATGGCAAGAAGGCACATGAGGGTGAAAGCATACCAGAGAGATGCTTAGGCCCCAGTGTCGGGCACAGGCTCAGAGGAAGTTAATCAGGCACCTCTGCAAGTGCCTCTCATGGTGATGAGTGTCACCTCCCACCCTAGGCTCACGGCGGGTCTGAGTTCTCCCCTGCCATATCTGCGCACACGTCAGCCTGGCCCTGGCTTTGGGAAGTGGGTCACTAACTCCTAATCCGCGGGCCACTGTTTGCAGGGCGTCCTCCCTCAGGCGTGTGGGCCTCACCCACCCTGTGAGCGGCTCCTCCTGTTCTGCTCTTCAGGGAAGAAAATGGAGTGCTGAGGCCATGTGTCACTGGCTGCGTGGCAGAGCGGTGAGTGGGGCCCACTCAGTCGTTGGCCTCGACAGCCCGTGGGCCCCCGTGTCTCCATAGGGCTGTCTTCCTGAGGTGAGCTCCCCCACCACTTGTGAAGCACAGGGCTCAGGGAAGTCTGCGATTTGCCCTAGGCTTTGGGTTCCCTGATGGTCAGGTGGGGATGGTGACATCCTCACGTGGGGCTGTTCCCAGCCTTTGGCCCAGGACCTGATACTCAGGCCGTGCTCAGAATGTATGGCTTTTACTTATCACATCCCTTGGGCCCATAAACAGACGGATCATTGAAACCCCAGTGGCCCTGACTTCTCCTCCCAACCGTTGAGCAGACTCTGCATTTCTTGAGCTATGAGCAGGTTGGTAAAGCCGGGCATGGAGGTGATAGAGAGGCTCTGTGGTCAGCACCATGGCCTCTTTGGAAGAGCGCTTTAGTTCTGCCTGGCACTGCGGTTCAGCTGTCCGGTTGTACAAGTCCAGGACATGAGGGAGAAGGGCCCAGTGATCTGGTGCTCTGCCACACTGAGTGGAGGCATGTGGACAGTGCGGGTTACATCCTTCAAGTGGACACATCCAGAATTTGAAATAATCCTCTTACTGCCCAAAGCAGAACCTTTGAACCATTTTTTTGGTGACTTTGCTGAAGACTTCTGAGCCCTTGGCCACTGCCTTCTACCCCCCACAACCCCCAAAATGGCTTGTCTTGAATGGTGGGGAGGAAGTCCAAGCCAGCCCTGCACTTTCCCAGGCCAGGGGCCTGGCTGGCCTCCTCTCTTGGACCTCTTGGCAGCTGCTCCAGAGGCAGCACCGGATGCCCTCCACTCACTTCCCTCTCGAGGGGCACCTTTGGAGTGACTGGCGCATCAGGCCTCGGGAGGGAGTGGCAGGAGAACCTGGCATTCTGTGTCCCAGAAGGAAAAGGCCTATCAGTGCCCACACTTGAAACTTGGCACACAAGGGGAAGGTGGTTTGAGGGCTCACTGTAACGGCGGCTGTGCCGCACCATACCCCGCCAGGCCTGGTCTGTGCACACTTGCTGGGCCCGCTCAGCCTCCATGAGGTCCCCTCTTGCCTCATGGCCCCTGGCCCCACTTCTCATCTGCCTCTTTGCTCTTGTGCCTCCTTAGGAAGATGAGACAAGGAGAGCACCCTTGTGGGCTGCCTGGGCCTTGTCGTACCTTTCTGGCTCTGTACCATGTGTCCCCTGTGGAAGGACAGGTCCTGCCGGGGATGGACTCAATGCTGTGCTCTTGTCTGCCAGGCAGTTCTAACAACAAGTGCATGTGCCTGTATCCCCTTGCTAGTTGGTAGCCAGCTTTAAACAAGCCTGATTCACCTAGAGAGTTTCCATCTCACTGTAATCTACAACAGTCTCGGGCAACAAAATTTTCTGAGAATTGATGGCAAATAAACATGGGAACAAATACCTGGCGGCAGGGGAGCCAGTGGCTAGAAAGACCCTGCTTTGAGGGGTGCAGTCCTGCTCAGACACAGTTTAGGCGAAGGGGCGAAATGGCTGTGTGTTTGGGGAGAGCATTTCTGCAGATGTTGGCTGATTATGCAGCATTAACTGTTTGGCAAGAAAAAATATCTCATCTGAAATGGTGTGAGGTTAATTGTCCCTCAGCAGAGACACCAGATCTTCAGCTTGATTCACACAGGGAAAACTATGAGCAAATATGCATGCCGGCATCGGCTGCAAACCCAGGACAGCAGGAAATGGAAGTCAGTGTCTGGCTTGGGCTCCCCTGCCGGGAGGAATCTGGGCTCCAGAGATAGGTGGGCCTGGTGTGGGGTTTGGTGTGCCCCTCACCAGCCGAGTAGCCCTGAGCAAGTTGCTGCCCCTCCCTGGGCCTCAGTGTCCTCTTCCTCATGCCGTGGGAGTTAAGCAGCCTGATGAGGGAGAGCTTCTAGAGCTGGCAGCTGTGCAGTACTGCCTGGAGAGGCTCAGCACCGGCTCGGAGTGCTTGATCTTACTTTGTTGCTGCTTGTGATCTTCCAGTAGGGTCTCTGCTTCTTATGAAATCTTCCATCTGAGGCATCTCTGGAGGCATTATTCTCGTTAGCTTGAGGGGCAGTCCAATGAGGGAGGCAGCAGCCCTCTGCCCTGTGACCCTGGCGGGGGCTGGGAGGCTGTAGTTCGAGAATGGAGAGAGTTGGGTGCCTCGCATCCCAGGCACCAGGAACAGGAACCTCTCCCAGCCCTGCCCAGTCCTCCTCAGCCCTGCAGATGTGGAGGTTAAGAGGGCAGCCTCTGACCGTGCAGGTGGAGTGCCGGGCCAGAGCTGTGGGCTGCTGACTGTTGGCAGGTGAGGTGGGGGAAGATTTGCAGAAGAAACTCACCTGTTGTATTTTCTCCTCCGGATAACCCCATGAAGAAAACACGTCGTTACCCATTTTAGAGGCCGTGGCTGAGTCTTAGAGGAAGCAGTCCAGTGAAACCAGAACTTAAGCATTGTATATAATTTAAAATTTCTAGTAGCCAGTTATTAAGAGAAGAAAGTGAAATGACTTTAAATAATATATTTAACCCAGTATTTCTAAAATACTGTCACTTCCACGTGTCATCGATGTAAGTAAATCATTAATGCATTATTTTATGTTCTTTTTTAGTACCAGTTTCAGAGATCCACTGGTGTGTCAGGTGACAGCAGGTCTCAGTTTGGCCTGGCCACTGCTCCAGCATTTAGCAGCCGCATGTAGCTTTGCCGAGTGGGGCTTTGGGGTACCGGTGTAAGAGTGGGGATTGGGGGTCAGCCTTGGTTCCCACTTGGTGCTGCCATAGACCCTTTTCCTCTGGAAGACCCCAATGCGAGCTGATAAAGGAGGAGCTGGGCAAGAGGCTCCTGCCTGAGGTGCTGAGTGCTCTGGGCTGTGCCCTCTGCCTCGGGTATAGCAGGCCTCAGGAGACCTGAGGACCAGAGCGTCTGGTGCCCACAGGCTGTCCATGGTGGAACTAGAGGTTCCTAGGCTCACCTGCTCCACCTTCCTCATGGGGTTGGTCCGGGAGGCCTGGGGAGTTCACTGTTTCCCTGAGCATCCTGCCCTGGTCTCTGAGGCATGCTTTTCTACTGTACCCATGCAGCCCCGCTCAGCCTACTGTTCCTGGTGTGTGGCCAGGGCAGGGCTGGGGGAGATGGGAGGTGGCAGGAGACGGGGTGGTACAGGAAGACAGGGGCTTCTCATCAAGGGGTGCTGAGAAGACAGCTTTGCAGCGTGACAAACCCTGGGCCATTTTTCCACGGTCGTAGTCCTGCATTTCATGACTGGGCTGTGCCTTTGTCCCCACACGTCCCCTGCTCGAGCCACTCGTGTCAGGTTCTACACAGCTGGCCAGCTGCAAGCCCCATCAGCAAGGAGCTCCTTGGGGTGAGCCCCCACCTACCAGCACTCCAGCAGTGAGTGTCAGCCTGGAAGGTTGCAGTGGCAGGTGGAGGGAAGGCCCCAGAGTGGAAGGAAATATGGCAGAGATGGCTTTGGACCAAGCCGAAGGTTCCAGAGCTATCCTGTCTCTGGGGCTTGGCAGCCTCTTAACCATAGTTTTCCTGGAAAATTGCATTTGTGGCTCTGGTTTGCCCCGCCCTTCTGGGAGGGATTCACAGGAATGTCAGGGCCTCTAGCTTATCAGCCCGGGAGCTTCAGAAATGTGGCCCTGCCCACCAGGGGAACTTTCTGGGCCCTCAGAGTCTAGGCAGCCAACAAGCTTGTAAGTTGGTTCAAATCAGCATGCATTGATTGAACACCAGCTGTAAACAAGTGCCTGGGCCAGGGCTCAGGGAAGACTAGCATGTGCAAGACCCCATCCTTACCTGTAAGGTAGGTGCAGGCTACAGGGCTGGGGTGGAGATAGCTGTGTCTGCGTAGCCGACTATAAGCCAAGTCACAGTAAGATGAGCCAGTCCCGTCCTCTGAGGATCAAGATTCAGTTCTAGATTGATCTCTTTGTTCAGCCACTATTTATTTACCTAGTATTTGCTGTGAGTCAGGCCCTTGTAGGCACCAGGGATGCAACAATAGAGAGGATAGTTAGCCCTGGCCTCCTGGAGGTCGCCGGCCCAACAAGTCATCATCTAGAAATGTGGAAAAGGCCATATCACCTGTCCATGTGACCAACGCCCAGCTCTGCCTCTGAGCCTTGGTTTTCTCACCCATCTAGCAGGATCCGTAATAGCAGTTGCCAGGACGAAATAAGATGATGGACATAGGGCTTTCATTTCTCACTTAGTATGCATATGGGATTGTTCTAGGAAGTGAGGGGCATGTTTTGGGTTCTGCCTGTCATGGGCAGGGCCTAGCATTGGCTTCTTTGCAGGGGAGCTGAGAAGCTCTCTAGTCAGGGGAACAGGCTCGGGCTGCCCCTCAGTTGGAGTGGAGAGGAGACACAGGCACATAGATGTTCCTAAGACCAGGAACAGACAGTCGGGCTGGAACTGGGGTTGGAGTGGAGACCACAGCCCTGAGAGCCACCTGGAGAGTTGGGGCTTTATTCTGTGGGCATTGGGCAGCCAAGGGTAGCCCTGGGCAGGTGTCCAGAGACTTGAACCTCACTCAGGCGGTAGACAAGTTTGCGGCAGTAAGAAAAGGCTGTGCCCATACATTTGGTACCCTTCAGTGGAGAAGGGGGCTGTGGAGCTGTGCAGAGCACTGGAGGCTGTCAACTGGTTGGGCCTGGAGCCCTTGGGAATTTCTTGCCTGGTTCTCAATGAGGGTCCAAGGGCCTGGTGCACACAAGCAAGGGCCACTGGCAGGGGTTGACCTCTGTAGGGCCAGTCAGGTGGGTTCTCCTTCTGCCTTACCAGGAAGGGAAAGTTCATTAGGGAAAAAGGAGCTTTGTCAACTTTGTCGTAGGGGAGCCAACCTGAGCCAGAAATCAGGAGCCAAGAAAGCCAGAGGCAACACTCCTGGATCAAGCCGCAGCAGAAAGAAGCTTTGGGACTTCCCTGTGGCCCCACGCAGTGAGATGATGGGGACTTCTGCCCTGGGCAGGCTACTTAACCTCTCTGTGCCTCAGTTTCTTGGTCTGAAAATTGGGTAAAAGCAGTGCCTGCATACAGCAAGTGCCTAATAAATCATTGTTTTGGAATACGGGACTATCCCATTTCTGTGGATGGTTGGGGTAGCCACTGAGCATGAGTACTGAGGGCCTGGCCTTGGGCACAGCCAGGTCCTGTCTTTTGCCGTCCTTAGGTGACTTGCTGAGGGCCGGAGAGTTGGCTAACTTTGTGCCATCTGCGTGGAATTTTCTACCCTCAGAGCTGTAGCCCTGCGGGTTTTGAAGACTGTGGGGCCTTGTAGCCCCTGGTAGAAAGGCAGATTGTGATGGCGGAGCTGGGCTTGGAGCCCAGGTCGCTGCCTTCCCGGCCCAGTGTTCAAGCTCCCCAATCTGACCAGTTTCCTAGAGGTGAGCAGCATGCCAGGGTGCACCAGCCACCATTGACTTTTGGTCCTGGAGGCCTGCTTTGGCTGGGGTCTTGCCCGCTTCCCATGAACACCAGGCACCCAGCACCTGGGAGGCAAGCCAAATATTGTCACGTGTGCTGGATTGCTTTTGAAGGCTGCCCGGGGTAAGTGAGCCCCAGTTCTGAACTTCCCTTCAGGGGCTCTGTAAAGATGCTGGAGGCTGCTCTCTGGCAAGTCTTGTGCTCGATCTGCTGGTGTCAGGCAGCCCTGGGGGCCAGCCCCAGAAGAGGTGCCAGTGTGTGCAAGTTCCATCCCTTCTCAAGTGGAGACCAGCACCTGCTCACCACAGGTGTGTCTTGGCCAGGTGAGGCCTGAGCCTCATAAGCTCCTCAGTGCCTGGTGCTGTGTGAATCTGGTGCCCAAGCTCCCTGGAAAGCATGGAGGCATCCAGGCAGCACTGACCGCAGGGCCTGGCACGGTGTTAGCTCACTTAAACCTCGCAGTGTTCATGGAGTACACTGACGAACAGGGAGGCTGGGCACAGAGGTGTCCCGTGCCTGGCTCGGGAGACCTGGGAGATTTGGCCCAGAGCCTCCTGGGTGGGTGGGAGGAGGTGAAGAGCAGTAGCATCGGTCTCTGGAGACTCCCAAGGGTAGAAGTACAGGGAATACAGGCTGCTGGTCGGCGCCCTGGGGGTAAATGAAGGCACACGACGAACCCTTGTTAAAGGCCCAAAAATCACCATGGAAAGCTTCCAGCTCCCAGAGTGCAGTTCACCATCCGGCACGAAGACATCACCTGGCAGCACGATGGGACTTCAGAAGCTCGGTCCCCAACCCAGACCTGCCGGATCAGAGTCTCTGTTTTAACAAGACCACCAGGTGCATCGTGAGCTCCTTCAATATGGAAAGGGCTGGATATGGGAGACGGGCCCTCTGTGGAAGGCCATCTCTGGTTTGTCTTTGGTTTGGGCAGCCCTCTGGCTCCTCTTGCAGCTGGGGACAGGTTGGGCCTGTTCTGCAGAGTGGGGGCCAGAGCCTTACTTGGCAGCCACTCCAGTGCTAGCCTTTCTCTAGCCTCTGATGTTGGTCGCCTGCTCACATTGTCTCTTTTCCCAGGAACGAGGGCAGTATGGTTCATGTCAGGAACCTTAGCCAGAGCTCTGTACCTCCTTTGGCCTAGGCCCCACTCCTTGGAACTTTGGACAACACACAAATGACAGCACTGATGGCTTTGGTCATGCACAGGCTTGCACTTTGTGTGTGTGTCCCGTCCACCACTGCAGCTCTGAGAGGCAGGGATGAGGCTCTGGGAGGAGATGCAGCCTGCCTTGTGGTCTTCTGGGGCCCACACTCACATGACATTGAAAGACAAGGACAAGAAGAAACAGGCTTAGATTTGAGACTTGCCCCTCAGTGTGCAAAGGACTCAGTGACCACTTCTTGTTCCTGCTCTGTGTGAGACCCCCTTTCACCTGGTCTAGGCTTGTAGACAGGTGGGCAGTCCAGGCTTGAGGCACGGTAACCAAGCAGTGGTGACAGCTGGTCCTTGAGGCCAGGGCCTGTACCTGTGTGGTTCTTTAACTAGACCTCTAGCACCTACCAAGGTGTCAGTGGTTTCCCAAAAAATCAATGAATTGACAGGAACTTGCTCTGTCGCCCAGGCTGGAGTACTGTGGTGTGATCGTAGCTCACTGTAACCTTGAACTCCTGGGCTCAAGTGATCCTCCCACCTCAGCTGGGACTACAGGTGCATGCCAGTATGCCAGGCTGATTTTTAAATCTTTTAATTTTTTGTAGAGACAGGGTCTTGCTATGTTGCATATGCTAGTCTTGAACTCCTGGCCTCAAGCGATCCTCCTGCCTGAGCCTCCCAAAGCACTGGGATTACTGATGTGAGCCACTATGCCCACCCTCTAAAATTAATTTATTGAATACATGGATGGATGGATGGATGGATGGATGGATGGATGGATGGATGGATTAACGAATGGAGGCAGGAGGCCTGGATTCTTCCCTAGTGGGCACATCAGCTCCTACATTGATGAAACTCAGTAAGCAAGGATGACACCATTGTTTATTGGGGACAGTGTGGAAGGCACTGTGCTAAGTGTTCGTGTAGTTGTGGATTATCTTTAATACAGCCCTGGAAAGTGGGTATTGTTGTGCTTGTTTTACGGAATAGGCTGAGGTTCAGAGTAGCAGCCATGGTCACAGGACCAGCTGTGGCCGTGAGGCCCATGCTTGTTCCACTCCCCAGGAAGGGGTCTGGGCAGGGCTCTGGGTGCCAGGCCCCTCCCATCTCAGGTGTTGTCCACAAAGCATTCCGGTCCAGTGAGGGCTGGAGTCATGGAACTGAGGGTTGGCTAGGACTTCCCGCCTTGCTGTGGTGGACACATGAGGATCCCTGGTGTGAGACAGCCAAGCAGCCCGGCTCACCGATCGGAACCCAGACCTGGGATGGCAGCGGGGATCTCACATGACGTCATCTAGGGAGCTTGCTCTGGCCCCTGCTAGGCCAGCCATCAGAGCCATCTAAGACAGTCTAAGGTGACAGTTGTCACTGTTCTGGGTGAAGTAGGCTAAGATTGGATCATTACTGAAATCTGAAACTTGAATTTAAGTGGTGACAACACGCAGTGCCCAAACGGGGGCAGTAATGGTGGCCTTGGTAAAGCCCAGGAGCCTGTTTAAGGAACCCCCTCGTGCTTTTGACGGGCACCAGAGGTGTTGGGGTGGTGGGGGCAGAGGACCTAAAAGGCCCCTTCCCTCCTCCCCACTGCCCTGGCCTTGAGGCCTAGAGAGACCTCGCAGTGCGGGACGGTGGCTGTGAAATTGTCTCAGAGCCCACCAGCTGGGAGAAGGAAAAGCACGGGACAGGCGCAGCCTTTATTCCGGGTGTCAGATCCTGTTTGGGTCCTTTCAGGAGGCCTGGCTTACAAGGAGAGCTAGCCTCTGCCTTTTTCCTCTGCAGCTGAGGTGGGTTAGAGGGGAGCCATGGGCCCTTCTCCTCCTGGGCCTCTCTCAACCTTCTGGGGACCTTTCTCATCACAGCATGACCTGGGGAACACTCACAGAGGACAGAGGTCCCAGTGTCTGTTGGGTTCTGTGTGGGATGCGGCATAACCTCCGTTTAATATGCTAACTATAGATCTGCTGAGTGGACAGACCCCTGGAACCTCCTGATTAGGGGGACATTCACTGTACTCATGACTCCAGTTATGGCCATGTCTTCCAGGAGTGGTGACAGCTGTCACCTCAGAGAAGGGGTCAGCACACCATAGCCCACAGGTCAGATCCTTCCATTGCCTGTGTTTTTTTTTTTAATTTCAGTGGCTTTTGGGGTACGGGTGGCCTTTGGTTTCCTGGATGAATTGTATAGTGGTAAAGTCTGAGATTTTAGTGCACCTGTCACTTAAGGGAGTGTACATTGTACCCGATATGTAGTGATTGCCTGTTTTTATAAATAAAATTTTATTTTTATAAATAAAGTTTTATTGGTACACAGCTCTGCCTGTGTACGTACATGTTGTCTCCAGCTGTTTTCACGCTGTAACGGCAGGGTTGTGTAGTGGCAGGGCTGGGTCATTATGACAGAGCCCGATAGCTTACAGAACATAAATATTTACTCTCTGGCTCTCTAAGAAAAGTTTGCTGGCACCTGATCTGGATGACCTTACATCTCGGTTTCCCCGTTTGGAAAGTCACTGGATTTGCTTGGCAATTTCTCACCAAAAGCTAAAGCTGGCCCTTGATAGGGCCCAGGAATGTGGCAGGGCTACAAGGCAGTGGCTCTGCTGTCTCAGGTTCTGCCGTGCTCACCGTTGGCCTGGTGTGGGCCCTTCCTGTGCCCCGCAGGTGGTAGGCAGGCATGCTGGTGAGGGGGCTGTGGGAAAGGGGCACTTAGTGCTCATGAAGCTTGGCTAACTGGAGCCTTGGTATCAGAGTGAGTTGTGTATTCAGCTGATCTCGGTGCACAAAAGTGTAATTTTTAAAATGAAAACTGCATTCTCCTGGGGCATTCCTCTGGAAGCACCAGCTGGGTGGTTTGTCTGGTCTTTTCCACGCTGTCTTGTGTTGGCCTCATGCTTGAGACACTGTAGGCCACAGCGAGGATGGATCGTTTCCTCTGCTTTCATTTGCTGCCTCAACTTCCTCTGTCTCCTGAAGCATTTTGGTGGGGTTGTTACACTCCATATGGTGGAACAAAACCCAGATGTGAACTGCAAGGGCAGCACTGGGCTTCTCGTCACTGAAGACAAACCCCTAGGAAGTTCACTCTGGGCTAGGCACAGTGGCTCACGCCTGTAATTCCAGCACTTTGGGAGGCCAAGGTGGGTGGGTCACTTGAGGTCAAGAGTTTGAGACCAGCCTGGCCAACATGGTGAAACCCTGTCTATACTAAAAATACAAAAATTAGCTGGGTGTGGTGGCGCACACCTGTAATCCCAGCTACTCAGGAGGCTGAGGCAGGAGAATCACTTGAACCCGGGAGGCAGAGGTTGCAGTGAGCTGAGATTGTGCCATGACACTACAGCCTGGGTGAAAGAGTGAGACTCCATCTCAAAAAACAAAACAAAACCAAGGTTGACTCTGGCCTGGGACCCAGAAATCTCTCTCTCAGCCAGATATCTTCTGGCCCCTTAGGTGGACAGCCAGCTCAGAAATTGCTAGAGGAGATGAGCTTGTGGTAACAGAGCTTGGCCCGGCAAGGTGGTTTTGCAGCCACTCTGTGAAAGTAAGGGTGGGGAGGGTTGGCTCAGATTTAAAAGCCTCAGCCGGCCATGGTTTTATCCTATGCCCCACCTGAAAGTTAGGCAGTGGAGGCTGTCTGAGGGCAGATGCTGCCGTTGTCTGAGAAACCTGTAGCAGCCAGGCTGGAGCCAGGAGGCTGTTACGTGGGCTGGAGCATCTTTGGGGACCCAGAAATGTGTTAGAAAGTTCTTACTGTAACCAAGAACACTTCCACCACTGCTTTTGGCACTGGCCTGTTTGGAGACTGACAATGAGAACATGAGGGGCAAGGAGGAAAAGCTGCTGATCAGTTGTGTCTCTCCCTTTAAATAAAGCTGCTCCTTGTAGCTCCTCTTAGTCCCTCCGTGGTGAGGAGCTCTGCTCAGACTTTAGGCCTATCATGGCTGAAAGCAGGAAGGCTAGAGGTGGAGAGAGTCACGATTTTCCAAAGGGTAGTTTAGCTTCAAAGACTGTATGTGTCCTGCAAGTCCTGTCAGTGTACACCAAGCTCCCACTATGTGCAAGATGCTGGCAGAAGGGGTGGGTGCACGTCAGCCACCATACCTGCCCATCCCCACCATTGACATCCCAGTATCTGGGACACAGCTACTGTTATTGTCATGCCAGGTTACCACCACAGACACAGAAGCACAGACCTAATTAAATAACTCACCTAGGGCCATGGTGCCGGCTCTAGGCAAGTGTGGGATTCGAACTTGGGTGGTGTGACAGGCAGTCTGTGTGCTGAGCTCATGCAGTGCAGCCTCAGAGGGGGCACAGGGAGCAGGGTTTGAGGACCAGCAGGCTGGAGAAGCTTTGATAGGTGGACACGGGTCACATGGGTGGAGGCAGGGAACATGGCCTTGGTGTCCCATCCCCAGGCTGTGGCCCTTTAGCTCACTGCACTGCAGCTGCGCCTGGGTTGCCGGGGTGAAGTACAGGGATGTTGCTGGAGGCACCTGGCCTGCTTCTAGGATCTCGGCTTCCTCCACATGCCGTGTGCACCTTCCTCCCTGTCTCCCACAGTAGTTTGCTGTTCTCCAGGACTTGTATGGATGGTTCTCAAAGGTCCAGCAAAATTAAATAGATCTCAACTAAGGTGACGCTTCTCCAGGTCTGAATATGCTTGTGTCTCCTAGAAGAGGAATACCTCTCTTAGCCCATTTTGCATGTATGAGTGGGAAACACCAGTAACATGTTACCGGGGTAGGGATGTGGCAGTGGGCAAGAGGGTCCCCCTTGACATCTATTCAGAGGTCCGTAGCCTGGGCCTCCTGCTGAGGTGACCTGGGGTGCTTCTGGTCCCGAAACCTCCTTGGGTGGCATCGTGTATGGCAGCACAGAATATGGTTAGAGGCCTCCACATTTGCCAGGCAGGATCCCTATCCCCCAGCACACCAGAGTTTTCCTTAGTTTGTTGCATAGCAAAGCCCCTCCCCTGGGCTCTTGCTCGCTGCCCTGGCCCTGCCCCAGACTGTCTGCTTGGTGAGCCTGGGAACTGACCTGGTTCTTTGACTGTGGGAGAAAAGTCACCAGTCACAACCAAGATGCTGCCAAAGTGCCCACCCAGTTCCATGGTCTCAGTAATATTTGTGGTTAGTGTGACCTACATATCATCACAGCTGCTTTCAGTGGCCAAGTAGAAAAGCGAGCAAGTAGAAAGGAACCTTCGTGGCTGTGGAGAAGCTGTGGAATAGGCTGGCTGCGAGCAAGGCCTTTGGAGCAGATGGAGCTGGTTGCAGCTCTAGCTGTGGGACCTTGAGCAAGTCATTGTATTTCCCTGAGCCTGTTTCCTCATTTGTAAAATGGGCATGAAAAGAGGGAGTTAAGTGAAATAATGTCTGTCACATGCTCAGGGCTAATGGCACACAACAAATGCTCAATTAATGGTAAATAGTAATATTCTTGTCGGTAGAGGGTACAAACACTTGTATATCAGCTCAGGACTATGTCAGTTTCAGATTCACTGACATTTCTGTTTCTACTGGCTAAAAACTTAATGCATACATGTAAACAAGTCTAAAGTTCAGATGACAAAAAATACAGTTTGGAAGTTTAAAAGCACAGAAATTTAAATTCCTCTGAAATCCACCTACAGAGATAATGATTTTTAAATAATTGGTGTAGTTCCTTGCAGTCCATTTTCTAAGCAGTTATAATGCTGAGTAGTGACTCTTGACACTCTAGCCCCAGGAGTTCATGGATTCCACAGGTGCAATACAGATTTTAAATCATCAGCATCTACCAATGTGTGGAACAATGACAAGAACAATGACAAGAAATACGAATTTGTTGTTTTAAAAGGGGGAAAGAAACACGAATTAAAACAAAATATATGAGCTTAGCACTGCTTTCTTACTCTATCCGATAGGAAAAGCAGACACAGTTTAAAAACACTCCTGGCTCGTGCAACATAGAATTGAATTATTTTAGGCTGTTCAGTTTCAAAGACTGTGAATGTTGATGCTCTTGTAGCCTTAGTTTGTAATAATGCTATTTCCTTTTTAACACCACAGAACACACTCCCATCAGCGGGAGGGCAGTGCGTCACCTATGAGTTAATCAATCCCGCTGTCCCTTCGGGAGGGTCGTGTTGTCTGGCCTTAGGGGCTGGGCTGGCCTGGCTGCACCAAGCACAGTTTGACCAACTGTTTCCAGCCTGTCCGTGAACAAGAGCCGTTTCCAATATTGGTCTGTGCCATGAACACTAGAGCAGGGGTGCTGATGGGGCAGTGCCCTGTGATTCATTTGGGTTTGCTCTAAACGAATAGTCTATACGTGAATTCAGGGAGTCTGTGTTCACTGTGGCATTGTACCCAAACCGGTCCTCCATTAGGGCCATGGCGCCTGGGAACACCTGCGCTCCCACTCCAGCAGGGCTCCCGGGAGCCTTTGGCCCTCTTGATCATTCAGAGCATGCTCACCGTGGGGCCTGGTGTGCCTCCAGACCGCCTCCACAGCGGGAGCGCCTGCTCTAAGTGAGCAGACCCAGACGCCTCTTGGTTGTGTGTCAGCCTCCCACATCTTGGGCCTTGCCCTGTTCCAGTGGGCAGAATCCCGGCCTCCTCCTCATTTCCTTTGTACTCATAAAGGACCCATGTTCAGGTTTCTCTTTGCTACCTGTTCAGTCCAGCGTGTCTTTCTGGGACCTACTGTGTGCCGGGTACTGTACTGGTGCCGTCGAGCAGGAAAAACAGAAGCAATGCCCCATTGCCTGCTGCTGGATGGATCCTGTTCTGGGGCCAGTTCTGTTTGGTACGACGTACCTATTGTGTGCACACACTGCTCTTGGCACTGAGGACTATGTGGAGCAGGATGGCCATGGACCCTTCTCTTCTGGCAGCTTCCGTCTGGTATAGACAGGCAGACAATATTAGGAGCAAAGCAGATTATGTTGGACAAAGTAAGTGCTGCAAAGACAAGGAGCATGGGTAATGGGACAGAGGCGACGAGCAGAGAAGTAGAAGGCTCTTCCACCTGAAAGGATGACATGAGTGACCTCCAAGGCTGACGTGTGTGGGAGGAGCTGGCTGTGGCTGGTGCAGAGGGACCGCAGCAGAGAACAGGCTGCTGGGTATTCATCTGTGCCTGCTGAACTTCTGCCACAGTCAGGAACCCCAGCTCTGCCACTAAGCACTCCCTGGACGACAGTGGACATTGCCTGGAGTGGCCATGCTTACCCCAAGGAGAGGCCATCTCCAGAGCCCCAGTGCTGGGCAGCTCTTCCTTATTCCTCAGCATCCTGTGTTTCCTGCTGGTATCGGCCTGAGAAGGTTCATGGGATGAGATGTCTTGGTGGGGAAAGCCAAGGAGGTAGCAAGCTCAAGGAGCCCCTAGTCTTCCTATTGACATCCAGGAGGGTGTGGCTTTCAGGCCCCTCCCCAGGCCGGCAGGTCCTGACACTGACCGGAATTCATGTGGAAATGCTGAGCCTCTGAATGGCCTCCTGCTGTGTGAGACTGGGTGGTGTCAAAGAGGCAGTCCCAGGGTGTGGGTGGGAAGATGGGAGATGACAGTGTCCTGAAGCTAGCCTTGTCACCTGAATGTGACAGGACACTGTGGTCAGTCCTCCCTCTCCAGCCAAGAGTGTCCAGTGTGGAGTGAAGTTATGAATGGGCCTGAGGAGGCAGCCCCGGGCCCTGGAGCTCAAGTGTTGCCATCATCTAAAACAGGATTGTCCAAGGCCAATGACCTGTGTGCACCTGGGGCTTCTGTAACCTGGGTAGTACTTTGGGACCTGTGGCTCACTGCAGTCTTGCCTGTTGGCAAAGCAATCATTGTGCATTTCCTGCCTGTCTTGCTTTCAAAAGGAGCCAGAGGAGCCTGGTGTGACTTCCCCTGTGGAGCTCCTCAGACAGCTATGGGCAGGGCGAGCAGAGGCACGCCAGGGCCTCCTTACCTCCTTCTGAAAGGGGCCTACTCACAAACCCAGGGACTCGGAGCTAGGGGAGCAGAAGGTCCCAGGCCTCAGGAAGGCCAAACACCTACAGCCCTACCCACAATGCCACTCATGTCCACAGAGCTGTCCCTTCCTTTGTAATGGAAGGGAATGGGTTCTGCTACCACCTGAGCTGGGGCTGGGGACCCCGGCACATGCCTGGAGTCGGGCTTTGTACCCTGGCGATGTACAGGGGAGCCAAGGTGAGATGGCTTGGGATATGAATCAGAGGTGTATTCTGCCTTCCAGTAACTCCTTCTTTGTTCTGCTGGAAAGCCAGCCCTCACCATCCCTGCTGCCATCCCCATGCCTGCAGACCTTTGGGGAGCCAAACACCCCCTCCCTGGGAGCGCCCTTCCTTCCCATCCTTGCCAGCCTGGTCACAGACCGGAAGTGGCCCTTCCCAGAGCTGATGTTCCAGGGTGGTCCAGTTTTAGTCCTGGTGTGGAGAGAGGAAGTCCGCTCAGAGCCAGGGGTTGGGAGGGCCAGGCCCCAGGCTCCAGGTCCTTTGTTTGAAGATTTTTTTTCTGAGCACCATAGCGTTGCGTGACGATGACAGTCGCACTTGACATGGCTGGGCGCAGCGTTTCACTCAATGTGCATTTTTCTCATTTAATGCTTCCTAATTATTTCCTTTGCTAACGATAGGAGCCTCTTTCTTTAGGATAGCACCTGAGTTCCCGGAGCCACAGTTTTTCAAAATAAGGAGGCTTGTGGCTAGTGTCCAGCAGGTCCCTTAATGGCTCTAAATGCCCGTCCTTCCTGCGCCCTCAGCAACCTGGCAGACTTCGGCCCAGGAAGGGTACTGATGGGAGCTGCCTGATCGGCTTCCAGAACGCTGCCAGGTGGGACCGGGCTCCTGGGGCTTTCCAATTGAGTTTCTGCACAGCACTGGTCAGTATAAAGCTGGAGAATCCAGCTGGCATCAACCCTGAACTGGGCAGCACGTGTTCCAGACCTGGCCACACGTGGACCCCCCCATCGGCCCAGCACCTTGGAGGTCCCAAAGTGTGTTCTTGCACCCTGTTCATTTCTTTCTTGCAAGATCCCTCTGAGATAGGCTCTGCTTGCGCCATGTGGATGAGGAAAGCAAGCTCAGACTGGGAGGGTCCTGGCCAAGGTTACCCTGAGAAGAAGTGGTTAAGAGAGGGCTTTGACCCAAGTCTGCCTGGCTCATGAGTCTGACCCCACTGTGCCAGCGAGACCCAGCTGGGCCTCTTTGCCCTACAGACGAGTGCCATCAGCTGGGCCAGTGCCCTGGCAGGGGCTGGCAGCCCATCTTGCTCTTGTAAGACCTCTTGAAAGTGTAACATGGAGAGTGAGGCCTGGCCATCCAGAACCCTGGCAGTGCCTGGGTATTTTCAGCTCTGTGAGATGCCCCTGTTGAGTCAGCATCAGGGTTCCCAGGCCAGAGCCCTTCTGGCAAGCCTCTGCTTTACTCCAACCCTCCTGGCATAAAGGAAGCTGGTTGTCCCAGCCTGAGGCACAGCTCTTCCGGAAATCTGGAGGACATTACCTCCTGGCTGGCCTTGAGCTTGGGGCTTCATCAGAGAAACATATCAAAGCCTATGGGCTTCTCCACATTCACTGAGCAGGGATAGAAGTCGTATCAAAATAGTTTTTGAAGAGCAAGACCCTACCAGTGTCATTGGGGCACATAAGGTAAGGCAGGCAGCCCTCAAGGCTCCGTTTAGCTTAGTTATCTGCAGAGCCCTTGGGGACCTGGTTGAAAAATGCTGTCCGGGCCTCAAGGGCACATGGGTCCTACCTCTTAGGGCCTGACAGCACAGTTTCCTCCTGGCCAAGGCGTCTGAGTTCCCAAGGGAAGGTAGGGCCATTTTGTCTACAGCTCCTTTGATTGGTCGAGCACACACCAACACAAGGTGTCGTCTGCCTGTGTGGGCTGGAGAGGCAAGAGGCTCCTCTGTCCTGGGGACAAGCCTGAGGGTTCCAGCTAGGAGGAGATTTTTGCCTTTCTGTGGTTTGCTCGGCCAGTCCCTGGGTACTCTTGCTACCTTCCGTATTGAAGGAAGTGGGACCCCAGATAGGACAGATGGAGAATGCTGCTGCTTCAGGCCCTCCACCACAAGGCTTCCTTGTGTCATTAAAATACATACTGTCCTTTCCCACGACCTCTGGGACTGGTGTTTGTTATAGCCCTGGAATGTGAGCACCAGGAAACACTGAATGTCACTCACCTCCTTGGACCCCTTGCCTCTGTGGGTGAAGCCACCGAGGCCCAGAGGAGGGAAGTGGCTGGCCATGGTCACCCAGGGTTATCACTGTGGGTGAAAGGCTGGGACCAGATCTGAGTGCACCTGTGGGCCGGGCCCCTTCTTCTCCCCAAGGCTGTGACCACAGCCTCCTCCGACACCTGACAAGAGCATGAACTCAGCCCGTCACGGTGCTGCCCGGGGCCTCAGTTTCCGATCTGTGAATTGGGCATGAGTTGCTTGCTCAGTTCACCCCTGGGCAGGGCTGGATGTGGACATATTGTGCACATGGTAAGACCCTGGCTAGTCCTAAGCGCTGGTGTATGGTTCACACCTACTGAGTAGAAACAGACCCTGGCTAGTCCTAAGCCCTGGTGTTATGGTTCACACCTACTGAGTAGAAACAGTTGGGATTTGATAGCTTTTCCCTCTGCGGGTTTTCATAACCATCGCTGGACACCGGCAGGGACAAACTTGGGAAAGTCTTGGGACCCAAGTGGAAGAGAGGACTGTGAATGAAAAACTAGAGGGGATAATTCCAGCGTCAAAAGGATGCTCGTTCTTATCACACTTTGATGTTGGCTTTGAAATTCTCCAGGCATGGTTTTGGGAAGGGCTTCTAGAGGGCAGGGGCCTCGCTTCCTGGCCCCTGAGTTCACGTTGCTCAGGATAGCACCTGGTGGACCACAGATGCTTCACAGATGGGGGACAAATAAAGGAACCAGCAAGCAAAGGCTGTCTGGGTTGAGAACCACCCTCAGTCGCAGTTGTCCTGACGCTGGGGCTGGCGTGAACATTCCAGGCCCAGTCATAGTAGACAGCAGGGGTGGCGTGTTCCTGCCATGTGCCAGTGCCTAGTCACTGCCGACCTGAGGCAGGGGCTAGACATCTGTGGAGCTTCGCTGACCTTGACCCTCCAGAGCAGGCAGGGCCCAGGGCCAGAAGTCAGCTGACAGTCTCCACAGTGCTCCCCTGAGGAGGAAATGAGGCCGCTGGGCCTTGCTGTCACAGGGGCGGGGGCGGCAGGGGAGAGCAGCAGGAGGAGTGGGGTGCGTAGTCCAGATCCCTGGTGCCCGTGTGTGGGCTTGCGATTCTGTCCAGCGGCTGGGCTTCCTGCTACAGTGCCTGCAGTTCAGCAGTGAGGGGCCACAGCATGCCTTTATACTGCCTCCCTTGGCAGCCCTCTCAGTTTCGTCCCTGCCTGTCCCGTGTAGCTGGGAGGACAGAGCAGGCCCAGGAGGATGCCAGGCAGCACCCTCTGCTCAGCTCCACCCCTCCAGCCTCCTTCTCCACCTTTGGGAAGGTGCAGAGGGAAATGGAACATGAGGGAACTGAGTGAGGGCCCTGCGGCCTCAACTCCTGGAAAAGGCTGGCAGCAAGGCCACAACGGAGGCTCTGAGAGCAAGCTGGTGGCCACCTGGCTCTGTCTCCCTGTGGCACAAAGGGAGAAACCGAGGCTAGCAAGGACAGAAGGCTTGGCTTTGCCCCCATGCTGAGTGCAGCTGGCCCTGCTCCGCCACCGCCTTGCTACCACCTTTGCTGCAGTGGCTTTGGCTTTGGGGTGGTTTGGGCAGGAAGTGGCCTCTGAAGGGGAGGTTAGGGGCTCCCAGTGTCCGGCATGGCTAATTCACATGCATGGAGCCCCTTGGTGTGACCCGGCACCCATGAGTCCCCGCATTTCTTTTTCCTTTGTTGTCTTAGGTTTGTTTTCATTCTCATTGTTGAAGGCAAGAGGAGGGTTCAGAGTTTAGGGCACAGAAAATCCACCTTAGGATGAACCATTTCTTTTCAAATACATCTCTCTCTCAAAACAAATGGCTGATGGCAGAGGAATGTTGGCCTCCTAGCAGGGCTGGGGACATTTGTACTGGGGAAATAGTCTGGAAATTGGTCATCTGCAGAAGTGGTTTTCCTTCTGGAGGAGGAATGCCTCACTTGGGGAGGCATTAGGTGGAAGAAAACAGCACCTCTGGAGTCCTGGGGTTAGGGTTCAGCTCTTGGCCTTGCTGTGCTCTGGCCAGGTAAGCTCTGAGCTGCAGCGTCCTCATTTGTAAAGTGGAGATGAGAAGAATAACTTGACTCACAGGGTTGGTGTGAAGATCACATAGGCCAAAGGGTGTAGAGCACCTAGCACATCTGGCCACACTGTGAGTGCCTGGCAGATGGCACCTGCTGTCATCACCATCATCACCATAACCACCGTTACTTTCAGCATCACAAGCCCCACTACCAAAACCACCATCATTGTCATTTTCCAGTGTGGAGGGTCCAGCTGGAACACTTAGAAGACCCAGGCTCATGCCTGGTTCTCAGATTCAGGGTAGACGACGCCTGTCCCGCAATGACCTGGGCCTCTTTTACCTTTGGCCTCCTCCAACTGGTAGAGAGTCCTTCCTTGGAGGAAGAGGTCTGCCTCCTTAGTGCTTACTCTGGGAGCAGGGCAGAGCCTACAGTATTGTAAAATTATCCTATACTTAATAATATTACTAAGAATATCCTGGCTCCATTAGGAAGAAAGTCATCTGATAGATAATTATGTCATTTGTACCTGTCGCCAGCTCATCTTGTTACGATGTTAGCTTTTACTGCTAGAAGTATCTAGTGGATGGCCGGAAATCTGCAGGCAAAGTGCAGAGGGACTGAGCCTGTGAGGAGAGGGCCTGGGCAAGTGACTGCCCTGGGCCTCAGAGTTCTTATCTGAAAAATGGGAACAGTAGTGCCTTCCTAAAGGCACCATGGAAACTTAAAATGAATGACACGTTTCCTGGGACTTACGTATATTTGGTTGCTTATGGGGACTTATGCATATTTGGTTGCTTTTGGGGTCTGAAGGAGTACAAAGAATCAAGTGCACACTTCCCAGTGTGTGAGGGAGGCCAGGAACACTGCCAGCCTGAGTTCTAGGTAGGGCAGCTCGCTGGCAGTAAGCCCTCCATCTTACAGGGGTACACTCTTCATGGTAGGCGGCCTTTATCCAGTTGTGAGAAAGCAGACTGAGGCTTGATCTGGAAGCTTTTTTAGAACTGGCATTGTCCAAATCCTTGCAGTGGTTGGGATTTTGGCAGTACCTTGTGTTATTCGACGGAGGGCAGACATGTTGGGGGAAACAGCTGCTGACTTGCCTGGAGGTGGGGCCAGCCAGGCCTGCTGTTTCTCTTTCCCACCATGGCTTTGATGCCTGGGCCAGCCTGCCCTGTAGCACCCTTTCTACCCCATCCTCCATTCTACTTGGTCAGGTGGGTGGTCAGAGGGTGCCAAGCTGGTCCAACAACAGCAGGAAGGCCTCTGCTAGGATTAGTTTGCTGCCATCTACTGAGACAACCATATTTTCTCTTGGAAGACATGGAAACTTTGAAATAATCCAGGCTCGTTTCCTTACTCCCAGGTTAGAGGTTGAAGAGGTAGGTGCAGAAGTTTCTAGCTGGAGCCCGTAAGTTTCAGAGCTGAAAGGGACCTGTCATGTACCTGGTGAAACTGAGGCCTAGAGAGCTGCAGTCCTTTGCCCTGGGTCACTTAAAAAGTTAGCTGATGATGGGGCAGTGACCAGACCTGGCCTTCCACTGCTGCTGTTGCCTGCCTTTTGCAGT
This sequence comes from Mandrillus leucophaeus, assembly GCF_000951045.1. NCBI lineage: Eukaryota > Metazoa > Chordata > Mammalia > Primates > Cercopithecidae > Mandrillus > Mandrillus leucophaeus. The sequence goes on along the minus strand of NW_012103131.1, from coordinate 2,122,580 downwards.
CTGCCCAGCAGGCCTGCAGCTGCTTCTGCAAGTCAGTAGGACAGCTGTCACTCATCCTCTACCAGTTCCATCCTGTCTCCCATAAGTGGCTCGCTTGTTGTGGCAAGCACTTTCCACCACCAGTCTCTCCAGTGACACTGCACATTCCTTAAGGGCTGGGACGATGCTTTCTCCTCTCAGGGCGGCTTCCCATAATTGCTAATCCTGGCCAGGCCTCTTAGCAGCAAGAGGAGCCCCGAACAGGCGGGACAGGTGGACTAGGTCTGAGTTCTGTTTCATCTGTAGGACCTTGGGCAAGTTACTTAATCTTTCTGACCCTGTTTGCTCATCTGCAAAGCAAAAAAGAGCACCTTTGGGGGCTTGTCGTTGGTGCACGCACAGTGCCTGGCCCATTGTGAGGACATGGTGGAGGGCTCTGCTGTTGCATTTCTAGTGGGTTCTCTCTTGTGAAGCCCCACGGCAGTGATTCTTGAGGTCTGTCTCCTGGCATTCCTGTGAGGCAGGAAGGACAGAGGTCATTATTGCCATTTTACAGATGGGGGAGGCTCCCAGGGAGGGGAGATGTATGATGACCTTATGGCAGGTGGTGGAGAGCCAGGCCAGGAGACAGCAGGCCGCAGCCTATCCTCCCCCAGCGTCCCAGACCTTCCCCTCCATGGAGACTGCAGGCTCGTGGGCACTGGCACGCTGGGCTGGAGGCAGCCACTGCCCATCTGTCCCTCTCCATCCTGGAGGTTCTGCCCAAGGCTTGGCCGTCTGCCGTGCCCAGGCCTGTGGTCTCGAGCATGGGGTTTTCCAGCAGATGCTCCCAGAGCCTTGGAGCCTCGGTGTGTCTTGGTTTCCTCCCAGAAGCTTGGCTGCTGCAGTGTTCCCAGAGACAGGGTTTTCTGGAGGAGGCAGGGCGCGCCATTGTGCCCTGCGGGGCCAAGCAGATTTTCAGCATCCTAGGAAGAACCAAGAATGCAGAAGTCTGGGGGTGGTGAGTCCTCAGCCAGCCCCATGGCATCCCCAGTGCATTTCCTGTTGACTCTCCCCGTGCCCACACCCACTTCCTTTCCCATCCCTGGCTCCACCCTGAGCCCTCTGCTGGCTGATAGCTCCATGTGGCTACTGACCTGCTTCATGTACGCTGGGCTGTTCTGGGCTTTGTAGGAAACAGTGACCACAGGCCAGGGTCATCCCTTGAGCTATAAAGCTCCTACTGTGTCTGGTGAAGCCAAAGACATTTTCCTTGGCTCATCTCAAGCAGCCGTCTTGGGTCTGCCTTCAACACTTCAGTGAGGTGCCCTGGGGGAAGGGGTGACCCCAAGGGACACATAGCCCCCCAACCCCGTGGGGTGACATGGGAAGGGTACAGGCCTTCCCTGCCGTCTGCTGCTTCCTAGCTGTGACACTGGACACATACCTTCCTCCCCGAGCCTCAGCTGCCACACGCGTGCATTGTGACATGCATCTCTGCCACACTTGTTCTGAGAACAGTCCTGCTAATGTAAAGCTCCTGCATGTGGTGGGGTCTCGGTGAGCAGCTTTCCCTTTCTTCTCTTGCCTGCCTGCTTTCCCTTTCTTCTCTTGCCTGCCTGCTTTCCCTTTCTTCTCTTGCCTGCCTGCTTTCCCTTTCTTCTCTTGCCTGCCTGTCTACAGGGAGCTTCCAGTTCCTTAGGAACTTCACAATGTGCAGATCAGCACTCTGCTTGAGACCCTCAAAAGCCTGCTTGGCTTTTCAGGGTCCCACTGCTTGGGGCGTGGGGTTTATGAGCAAGAGAAACACCTGAGGCCTGGAGACTTCTCAGGGAGATTTGCAGTGACTTTCTGCGCCATTCATTCAAGTCACTTAGGCTTAGAGTCCCCATTTATGAAATGGGTCTAGTAATAAACCTGAGCGCTGCAGGGCAGTGATACACATTAAATGAGATGGTATTTCCCATGTGCTTGGCAGAGCGCCCAGCACAGCCTGACCATCAGCACATGTGGCCCTGATGCCTCGCTCCACACCCCTTCCCAGTGTGTGCTGCTCCCAGTCCCGCCTCTTCGCTGAGTGTGGGCTCCTCTGAGGTGGAGGCTGTTCTCCTTCTGCTCCCAGTTCCCATCACCTGGTGCAGGGTCTGCCAAGGGAGGGCTTGGTGCCCAGGAATGGCCCAGCCAGGAGGCTGGCTGTGTGAGATTCCATGGATAGGGCCTCACTTAGAACCTGGAGAGGTCGACACCCATATAGCCACATTTGCCTCTTTGCTTGCCTTGGGTGCTTCTGCAGTGGGCAAGAGATGCCAGCAGTTTTCCCAGATTCCCTGGCATCCATCATGGCTGCTTCCAGCCTCCCCTTAATGGAATGAATCACCCCAGTATTGCAGGCTCAGGAGTTAGATAAGAAGGGAAGTCAGAGTTCACAAAAGGGGGTTGGGTGGAGGCCAGGTCTCCCAGCAGCAGGAGCAGACTGGGCGAAAGAGTGTCACAGGGTGGCCATCTGAGCTGGAGGGCAGGGATACCGAGGGAGCCGTAAAGCCCTGCATCTATTGGGAACCTCGTGTCATGTATTCCAGAGGCTCCGGGCTGGGAGCAGAAAGACCAGGGAGGAAACAGAAGGTACCGGTGCAGCAATGGGAGGACTTGGCCTGGGGGAGATGGTAACAAAACGGTTCCGTTTGTTCTGGGATTCCGTACACACTTGGCTGGAGAATGGCATGTTTCTCCTCCCTCGCCTGTCAGGCATTAGAGACCTGGGGAAGACGTTTGAGCCCATTGCAGGGCCAGAGCAGATATAGCCCATCTGTATTGAAGCCACAGTGGGAACATTCTTGAAGGCACATAGCAAATGCCTAAAGAAAGCGAGCTGCACTCGCACAGGCGATCAGAGGGAGAGACGCTGTGATGTGAAGAGGGACACGGGGCTTGTGGGTCTTTGGAGAGCTGTTCTTCATGGGAGGATCCCTGACTCCGTCCGCTAGATGCTCATTGTTCCCCCTCCCCCAGTCATGACAGGTGATCATCAGCTGGGAGCAACATTGGTGTGGTCGAGAACCACTGACTGGAGTGAAAGACCTTGACCTCTCTGGTGGCTGCAGTCCTGAGTCCCTGTTACCTGTTTGGCCTCAGACAGGAAAGCTGATCCTTCTGAATTGGGCAGTGGCAAAGGAGATGCACCTTCTTGGTGCCCACTCGGCTCAAATGCCATGCAGTGTGGGGTGGAGCTGGGCGGCAGGGCATCCTATTACCTGTAGATACAGAGGCCTGCTGCCCCCTGGGACAGGCTGTTTACCTTTATTGGCCCCACGTTTTCCATCCTCCCTATCCCTGAGTCCAAGTCCCCAGGAGCTGGGAAGGTTGGTCACATGATGGTTTCCTGGCGCACTTCTGCCAGCTCCCGGGTGATGCTGGGGTCTCCTGAGCCCCTCGAATGAGGCCAGGCAAGCAGGCGTTATGCCAGACAGCCGCCAACAGTGTGCGTTGCTGCTTTCCATAAGAAAAGGCGCCTGAGACTGACTGCCAAAGCACAGAGCCATCTTGCCCATTAATCAGGATTTCAGGATTCTTGGAGTGACCTTAGCAACTGCCTGGCAAAATCCCTACTCAATTTACCCTCACCTGTCTGCCTTCAGCAGAGGCTGGGAAGGCTGTTGGTGGAATGGGGGTGGGGTGGGGAATGCTGCTGGCGTGGGCCCCTCTTGGGCCCCTAGAGCCTGTCTCAGGGGCTAAGATTTTGCATCTCTCAGCAGGGCCTGAGGGGGCACTCAAAATTAGTGTTATTTTTATTATTGCTCTCAATTGTTACTGTTCTCCATTTTCAATTTTAATTAAAGAGAAGAAGGGATTTCCCAGTTACTCTCTTGAGGAAGAGGCTGAGAGAGCAGATAGGTGGTCTTACCACAGAATGGCGGTGATGGCAGGGCCCACTCTGCACCTGAGGCCTCCAGAGAGAGCCTGAGTTTCCCTGGCTACCCCATCCTATGCTGAGGGCTCCGGCCAGCTCCTTGTGGGCACAGGTACTCTGGGCCCTTGCTTGAGGCTGAACCTGGTCATGACTCTGTTGCGGTCCCCAAGGTGACCCCTGCTGGGTGCCCTTGCCTTGTGGCCTGGCTTCAGCCCTGCAGGTGACAGTCACGTGGCTCCTCCTCCTGGCATTCAAGGGGAGAACAAGAGGCAGGCTCCTCAGAATTTTGAATGTGGAGGGGCCACCATCACCCACTTAGGAACAGATGTTCTTGCAGCACCAAGTCCTGCAGCAGAGGGACTGATGCGCTGTCCCCTTCCGTCTCCCAGTCTACCTGTCAGAGCAGGCTCTGGCTGGAAAAGCCAGCCCAAATGGCCCTCGTCTGCCTCCCTCCCCCATGCCCATACCTGCTGCCACCCCCAGGACCCATCTGCCCTCTCAGGTCCCCTATCCACAGCCATCTGGGAAACTGACATCCCAAGCTTCTCTGAGCACCCCAGGAAGGTCACCTCTCAGGCCTCCCTCAGTGGCAAAACCCTTTGAGTGGTGCATTTCTGAGCGGTTTCTGCCAGGAGGAAACCCTGGTAATTTGGAGAAGGGTTGCTGAATGCCAGGCAGGTCAGCCAGAAGTGATGTGCATTTCACTGAAAGAACAGAATTGCCACCCACATCTTCATCCATTTCTAGGCTAGGAGCTGTCCTGGAATTCTAAAAGGAAGGAAGGTAGGAGGGCGGGCAGTGAGTAGCGCCAGTCCCGTGTCTCTGGGGGTTTTAATTGGCCTTTGCAGAGCCAAAGCTCCTTGGTTTGCTGGCAGAGGACGTGAAGGGGCTGTAGCCACTGGTAGTGCTATGGGTTGCGGTCTTAGCTGTCACTGGGTAAGGGCTGTGTTCCATGACTGTGCTAGCCCAGCTGACTCGTGTGAGCTAGCTCTCCTTATCGGCATTTTCCAATTGAGGAGGCAGGCTCGGAGGGGCCAAGTGACCAGGTGGTAGACAAATAGCTGCAAAGTGGCCAGGCCTGGGTACCCTCTTCCCCCAACTGTAAGCAGCTCAATAGTAATGGCCTGGTGCCTTGTGGCCCACCAGGTGCCCTGGGAGCAGGTGAGTCATATCCTTGTTGGAGCAAGGCTATGTGAGATGGCTCTCCCCCACCCTGCCAGTTTTGCCCTTTCTTCCTGAGCAGGTGTGGAGGCCACTGGCATTAGCAGGAAACACTAGAATGTTCCAGAGACCCAAGGGACCAGCCTTTTCTGGGGACAGATGCCATGTGCAGATGGGCCACTCCAACCTCCAGATGCCCTGTGTCTCTCTGAGGATGGGGCGGTGGTCAGAAAGGGCCCTGTATTCCTAGCCTGCCAGCCACTCCAGGAGCTGCCCAGCATGCACAGTTGCGCCTCATCTTCTGAGCCTTCCATCCTCACTGCTCCCCGGGGCAGCCCTGTGAGGGAAATCACGTTTTTAATTAGCCTGGTTCGGGATGGCGGCTCTAAAGCTCCAGGCTGTGAATGCAGCCTCTTCGCCTTTGGAATCCGCTGCCAGTGGACACAATGTAGCTGTAGGAATGAAAACGAGAAAGAGAAAGGCCCACAGGCTCAGATTTTTAATTGGCACTGTCCTCCCAGCCCTGCACCCGCCCGCCGGCCCTCCCGGGGCTCTGTTTGGGCGGCCGGGCCCGGGCGGCGAGTGATGGAGCCTTTCACAGCTTCAGACTGATTTAAGTGGACCTGTATAGATTCCTGCAGCCGCGCTGAAAGAGCCAGGCGCAATCACCGCGCCGAGAAACCCTGGGAAATTTATCAGCCACCTGCGCGTCGTGAATAGGGAGAACTGCTGAGGGCCCTGCCGAGCCGCCTGGGCTTCAATGACCCCATAGCCCAGCCTCGCAGAAGAGGTTTTTCTAAAGCTGCAATTAATTTTTTTCCCTCAATCCACTGGAAGTTGCTTTCTTGCTTTCAGCTGGGTGAGTGGGATCCTTGATTCTGTGATTCTCCCTTAACCTGTGTGTTCCAACAATTGATGTTTCTCTCTAGAGACAGAGAGCTGGCTTTATTTCCTGTCGGCCATCGAGGAAGGGACTTTTTTGTTTGTGTTTTGTGTGTCCTTTTTGTGCTCTTTCTTTTCTTTCTTTAAGATCATCTCAAGCTAACAGTGAGAAAAAAGGCATATGTGAGCGATTCCGCCTCGACAGGTCCCACAATACCATCAGGAATGTCCGTTTTTCTTGCTTTCATGAAAACACTGTGGGGTCTCACTTAGAGGAGACAGTAGTGGAGATGAAGGAAGGAGGGGAGTGCACATAGTATGGAAAGGAAAAAGACAGTCTCGCCGGACCGCCAGAGAGCCGTGTGCTATGACTTCAAGAGGTTTCTCCTAGACCAACCTCTACCCTGCAGGGACAGTTACGGGGACATTTCTTGGCTCCTATTTAATTTTACAATGAGAACAAATTCCAACTATATAAGAAGAGAAGGCCACCCTTTCTGCCTGGAGTCACTGTCGTAAAGCTTCTGTGATCGGCAGCTGCATGTGCCCATTTTTCTTGGGGATGCTCACAGGGATTTCAAGTTCCGTGTTCAGTCAGGGACATTGCTGCCGAAGGATGTTAACCAGTTTGGCTGCTGTGGCTGAGTGGTATGCCTGCAAGCCAGCCTGAGCACCCATCTGCCTGTTGGGCCACCGGGCAGGTTCTGCAGATGGGAGTCGTCAGGCTTGAGAAGGTGACATCTGGGCCGTCTGGGCTATGCCAGGCTGCCCTTCTGTTTTGGCAAAGTCACTGCCTTCATTGTCCCACCCTTGAAGCTGGCCTGCTCTTGTCACAACCACCGGAGAGGCGTTGGTGTGAGAATGAGACCCTCCACTGTGGACGTGTTCACATGCGTGGCGCTCTGGCTGTCCTCCTCTCTTTCCCTGGAGCCCATGCCTTTGTTAAGATCTCCAGGACCTGCTGGCCTGGCAGATTGCCCTTAAAGCCTCTCAGCAGGGAGGGCTACTGTTCTCAAGGGTGGGAGACAGAAGTGGCCGCCCTGTGGCCACTGACTGCAGTTGTGGTGACTTCCAGTTAGGGCTCTGATGGCTTGTTCTTCCTCGAGGAACTCTCAGGTTCTCAGGGTGGGCATGTGTGCACATGCATATGCACGCACGCCGTTGGTTCAGATGGATACCTGCTTTAGGCTTCCGGCTCTCCAGCTGGGTGACCTTAGCAGACTCCTCAGCCTCTCTAGGCCTGTGTTTCCTCAACTATAAAATAGTATCACTGGCACAGGCCTCCTGGGGCTTCTGGAGGAACCAGCGAGTCACGGTGTGCCAAGTTCCTTTTGCAGTGCCCGGAACATAGTTAGGGTCTAGTTCATGGGACCTGTAAGTCTTAGTGCTTGCCATCTTAATAAGATGCACCTGTTGACACCTCGGACAGAGGGTCAAGAAGGGGCTCCTCTCTGGCTCCCAAGAAGGGGCCTCTTGCAGGCACAGGGGATCCAGTGTGTTGGTGGGGGGTGCTTTTCCCCTAGGCCATGGTGGTGGCTCCCTCGAGGATTTTAGAATCTTACCTCTGAGTTCTCTGAGTTCCCTGTGACTCTTGACTCCCCTTTTCTAGTGAACATGGGCCTCAGTGATGACACGTGGTGTCTGGCAGCTCCTTTTTGTGGTAGCCACTTGCCGATAGAAGGAGAGGCACCTTCCCAGTGGGTTCTGTGCTTTCTCTGAAGCACCAGATGTTGGTGCCAGGACCGAGTCGGCTCATCTCCCCACTTGGGCTGAGCCAGTGATGGGCTCAGTGATGGTCTTAGCCAGAGGCTGGGGCCCTGCCCTGAAGCTGGTCTTGGGGTAGTGTGGTAGGCACCTGTCTTCTCACTGCTATACCACAGCTCACACTTCACATCTGCACTGGAAGGGTCACTGGGGGCTCAGAGTTAAACTGGCCCCAGCATTATTGGTCACTGTAGAAACTGCAACATCTTGAAGTGAATCCAGCATAGCGAGAGGTGTGTGTATGACCTGTGAGCATTTACCTTTAAGGGAAGGAACTGGATGAGAGCCAATCGGGGTCCCCCGGAGGCTGCCTGCTCTGGGCACTGTGCTGGTTTCTTGCCTGTTTTGTCTTGCTGGTTTTGTCTTCTGGGTGCTTTCAGCCTCTCCCCCACACATCATTTGTCACCTAGGGGGGGTATGCTCCAGAGAAAAGTAAAATACCCACAGCCTTTGTCCCTTCCTCCCATCTGGCTGAGGGCTCTACCTAGTGTGGGGTCAGCGGGGCGTGCCCTCTGCGGCCTTTGCCGGGCTGTTGCCTCACTCTGCTCTGCCGCAGGGAGGCCTGTCTTTTTCCTCCTCTCATCCTGCGCTGGGGGCCGTATTGCATGGTGGTCAGCACTTGATCCCGGATTTGGACTGCTGGCGCTCAGATCCTCCCCACTCACTGCCTGTGTGGCCTCAGCAAGATTCCAAACCTCTGATGACAGTAGCGCCCCCTCCCAAGGTTGAGGTGAAGGTTTAGTGGGACGATCCCATGGAGCTCAGGGTAAATTCTTAGTAAACATTAGCTCTGCCATCATTCGGGGCTCTGCAGCTGCTAGGACACCAGAATGGACCTCCAGAAATGCCCTGCCTTTGTTCCCAGGACAAGACAAGATTCTAGGGGATGACAGACTGATGGGATTTATGGCATCTCCACCTTTGGGTTGGTTTTCTGCACAGGAAGAAACATGTGGATTTAAGAATGATTTAGGGCGGCTCCAAGGCCTAATGTGCTCCAAGGCGGCACATTCTTCAGGGGCCATCTTGGTGCGCCCCCCTACTCCCCTTGTTATCCCAGCCCCTGCCTGCCATTTTCTGGGGTCAAGGCTTGGCTGCTCAGGAACATGATCCCTCTCCACCATGCAGAGCTGTGCAGGCTGAGGGTGCTGTCCAGAGAGGCGTGGAGGGCCCGAGGTTGTGCTGCTCCTCACACTCGCAGACAAGCCCAGGGGGTGCACCCGAGAACGCACCTGTAGCAAGGTGCAGCCGTCAGGGCTCCCTGAATTTCCTTCTTTGCCACTCCAGTTGGTGGGGTGGCTCTGCCCAAGGGCCGTCAGCCTTGTAGTTGGGAATTTTTCCCAAGCAGCAGGCAAGGATTGCTGGGGGTACCTAGGGGTAGAAAGTGATTTTCTGGTGTCCTGAATTCTGGTGTTTATGGTAGCAGTGAGGTGAAGCGTGGTGGTTAAGGGTGGGTGCAGGCTTTGACAGACAGATCCGGATTTGAACCTGGCCCTGCCACTGCCCCTTGGTGGGAGTTTGCCCAAACCAACCTCTGTCTCTCCGGGTATAAACAGGAGGCTGGCAGAACCTGTTCCTCATGCCTGGATGATGTGCTGATGGAGGTGAGAGGTCCCCCCATGCCCGCCCCAGGCATCTGTCTCCAGCACCTTCACTCAGACTGCAACTAGGCGCTGTGGGATGCGGGTGCTGTGTTTGTATATTCTGCCAAGCATTTAAACAGTAATGAACAAAAGGGGAAAATATAGAAAGCAGGGGGAGCCTATCAGGAAATTCATAGTTATGTTGAGGTGTGTCCCCGGGGAAGTAAAAAGAACAGAGACCCACCCCGGCCAACACTTCTGGAGCCTGAGTTGGGCTTCTGAGTGGGAGCGCCAACTGCCAGGCACCCTGGGCCTTGAGCTGGGCCTTCCCCGGATCCCTCCTGATCCAGCCTGCACAGCCGCCTGGAGGGGTCTGCCTCATGATGCCCACCATGACCTGCCCAAGGCCACTCAGCTAGACAGGGCAGATTCTCTATTTCTGTGTCTGTTCGGTGGCAAACAGCATGCCCTGGGCTGCGTGCCCACTGCTGAGGATGGGCCCTGTCGTCAGCCCTCTTGGGGATCTCCTGGCACTTTCAGTGCCCTTTAAGGAAACATTTCCTGAGTGCCTGAACCTGGCACAGAATCCTGACTTCCTGCTGGGGTGGGTCTGGCCAGGTCTGGTAGAGAATACAGAACCCCACTCCCCATGGGCCACCCCTGAATCCCTGTGGTCCAGAAGCCCTGAACTAGGGTCTCCCTGTCAGGGCGTCACATTGGGTTAGAGCGATGGGACTTATATGGGCAAGAGGCTGAGCCACCCCAGGAAGGGTCCCTGGTGGGTAAGTCTGGGGTGAGTCTCCCCACATCTCCACCCAATAGCTAAGCAAGTGTTTGGTTTGCCTCCAGGTGGGAAAAGCCTTAGCAAATGTAGTCTTCCAGCAGGTCCTCTGGGGCTCAGGGAATGCCAGGGCCCCACACATTTTGTTCCCACCACTCAGTTCTGGCACTGCAGGTGGGGCCAGCTGAGCCCAGAGGGGCAGAATGTGCCCAGGAATGTCCTGCCACACCCACCACCAGCGGGCATGTCCATGGCCAGCTGCCCTGCTGGACGTGCTGGGACGTGCTGGCCAAGTCTTGCTGGTCTGCCACTTGTCCTCGGCCCTGAAGGGCTCCAGTAGTCAGTGAGGGCCAGCGTGGTCTCTCCCGTCCCCAGCATGCCTGGGATCTTTGCTTTCACGGACTGCTTGTGGGTGGGGTGAGGTGGTCAGAGGTTCTCCTTGTGCTGCATCTGCCTGGGGCTGCTCGTGGGCAACGTGGGCCCCTCCCTCTGTCGCGGTGCATCTGGCACCATCAGCTGCTGTTCAAACCCCTCTGAGCCTGGCGTTGCTCATGATCTCATTTCAACTCCAGGCGGCCCCTCTAGGGCAGTTTTATTTCCCCATTTTACAGATGGGAAAAGAGAAACTCAGATTGCGTAACATGCCCAAGGAAACACCGGTCCTAGTGTTTTGTTTTGTTTTGTTTTTGAGTGGAGTCTCGCTCTGTCGCCCAGGCTGGAGTGCAGTGACGCGATCTCAGCTCACTGAAAGCTCCGCCTCCCGGGTTCTCGCCATTCTCTTGCCTCGGCCTCCCGAGTAGCTGGGACTACAGGCACCCAGCTAATTTTTTTGTATTTTTAGTAGAGACAGGGTTGGTTTCACCATGTTAGCCAGGATGGTCTCGATCTCCTGACCTCGTGATCCGCCCAGCTCGGCCTCCCACAGGGCTGGGATTACAGGCTTGAGCCACTGCGCCCGGCCACTCCTAGTGTTGAGAGGCAGGATCCCACCCCAAATGGATCGTCATTTCAGTGCTTCATTCAGCCACCTGGCCCTGCTTTTCCAGGTATCAGGGATGCAGCCCACAGAGGTACTCAGGCAGGAAGGGCCCACCAGCTCATGGGTGTGGGAGGCTCCAGGATGGAGAGCGCAGTTCCCTCTGCCTGGACAGAGAGGCTCCATGGAGGCTTTAATGGGACTGGGGTGGCTGTTTCAGCTGGGCTGTGCAGAGGAAGAGTCTTTCAGGGAGAGAGAGGTTTAGGAAGGGGGTGATCTTGGCCTATGGAGGGCACTCCATGGGAGGGACTCTGTGTGTCCGGGAGAGCCTGAGTAGGCAGGGAGGGTGTGAGTGAGATGGGACTGGAGATACCAGGCCTTTAGCCCTGGAGTGAGGCATTTGCTTTTTATTCTGAGAGCTTGGGGAGGAAGGTGCTGGATCAGGTTTGAGACACGTTGAGCTGAGAGGACCGTGGGACATCAGCAGGGACATGCTCATTGGGTCTGGAGCTTGAGATGGGATCTGGCCTTAGGTGGCCATTAGGGCTGCTGTGGTCAGCAGTACAGGTCTGAGTTGGATTTGGTGCCCGGTCTCAAGTTGCATCGAAGCTAGTCTCAGTGCAGTGGCCTTGCAGGGTAGGGCAGGGACACCTGGGGCTCAAGCTGAAGACCCTCATTGTGCAGATGGGCCCAGTTCCCCAGGGCATGGCCAGCACAAGGCGGCTGGAGCCAAAGTCAGGCACCCAGGTCCTGCCAGGTACGTCCTGGACCCACGCTGCCTCGTGGCACGTCTCGTTGTCTCCTGCCACCTGCGGACCCTGTGAGGCCCGGCACCAGAAAGGGTGACCCAACTCCTGCTCAGAATGGAGGACAGGTGGAGGTCCCCAGAGATGCGTTTAGACCCCATTTCCAAGGGGGCCCTCTCGAGTGGGAGCAGGGAGCATTTTATCAGAAAGGGCAGCCTCTGGAGGGTCGTGGTGACTGCTTGCTTCTGGAGGTTTTTGTGCTGAGGCCTGTTTGGGCAGATAAATCCGTTGTGTTTCTGCAGCACTTGCCTGCCTTCTCCTTGTGACTTCTGTTTCATTGTTGGGAGGAAAGAAGTCTCATTCCCAGCAAATCAAAAGGAAATCTAGCTGCATCTGACTCTGTGAACTCCACCTCTGCATCTCATCTGCTCAGTGGGTGTGAAAATACGGCCGTTGGAAGCGGGGCTCCGGCCGGCTTCACAAGCATCAGAACTGCAGGCACCTGGCCAAGGCGTCCGTGTTCTGTGTGTGTCAGAATGCTCGTGATGCTCCTGTGGCTACTGAGGCTGCTCACAGACACGAGAGACCATTCCCCCCCATAACCATTGGTGACCAACAGGCAGCCTTCTCCTCTAACCTCCGCAGGATGGGGCCCAGCCCAGCAGCTGCCCCGAGTGGCCAACGTGGGCCTCTGTGGACAAGGCAGGTGCAGCTGAGGCTGCAGGTGCAAAACTGCCCCAGGGTGGGCGGGCAGGAGGCCACCTGAACCTCTGTAACAGCAAAACAGTGAGTGTTTTCCTGGGATCTCCCTCTTCCTGTTGTTCTGTGAAAGCACCTACCAGCCATGTGAAAAGCCTCCTGGCTAACCACTCACATGCAGGTGTCTGGCACAGGGTGGCACACTGGCCGTTCAGGGGTCGGCCCCTCCTGATGTTTGCATGTCCCCCTTGTGTGAAACTCACATTTAATTTCATGATTATTAAGTGCAGGAACCTGGGGCTGGTAGAGTTCTTTTGTCCACAAATTTTGCAAAGTGCTGTGAAAAAAAAATGCATACGCTTTATTGCTACCAATAAAGAGAAAAGGAAAGAAAAGAACTTTGGTAGAGAAACACTGGGAATTTTAATATGGAGATGGGGTGGGGATTCCCCTTTGGGAAATACAAGTGATCATGTGAATAGGATTTTGGCCTTTTCTAACTTAGTGTGTCCTTTGCTCTTAAGGTAAATAAACACACACAGAGATAGACATTGCATTTCATGTTTGGATAGTACCTTCATGTGTTCGAAAATTAAAACAACATGGAGTAAACTCTTGCCCCATCTCTCCCATCCCCCATGCCCTCAGACAGACTGCTAGTTTCTTGTGCTCATTTTTACAAATACAAGCAAATAGGAATTTCAGTTCTTCTTATAACAAAGCAGATAATAGCATGTAATACATACCTTGCTGTACCTTGTTTTCTTGAACAGTAAACCCTGGAGGTGTTTTCATGCCCTTTTTTTGGCTGCGTGGTGTTCCACTGCTCGGATGTGCCCACTTTGCAGGGTCCCCTGCTGACTCTTCTGGGCTTCTTCAGCTGTGAGTTTCGAGTGCATGAGTCCCTTTGGATATGGGAGATCCGTCTTCTGCTGGGTTAATTCCCATCAGGATCGCTTGGTCACACGTCATGTGCCTTTGGCCTCTTGGAGGATGTTGTCAGGTTAACATTATAGGAGCCCTTCCTCCCTGCATCTCAGTTTCCCCACTGCCCAGAGGCTCGTCCAACATTTGACATTTTCACAACCAGATAGGTAAAAAACAGTTTCTCTGTCATTTTGGTTTGCAGTTTTCTAATCAGTTGAACATCTTTTTGTATATGTAAAGGCTATTCTTGTGTCCTTTTCTGTGTTCTTTTCATTTGCCCTTTGAAAATAATTGTGTCAGTCAGGCGCGGTGGCTCGTACCTGTAATCCCAGCACTGAGAGGCCGAGGCGGGCAAATCACAAGGTCAGGAGTTTGAGACCAGCCTGGCCAATGTGGTGAAACCCTGTCTCTACTGAAAATATAAAAAGTTAGCCGGGCATGGTGGCGGGCGCCTGTAGTCCCAGCTATTCGGGAGGCTGAGGCAGGAGAAGCACTTGAACCCAAGAGGTGGAGGTTTCAGTGAGCCGAGATCATGCCACTGCATTCCAGCCTGGGCAACAGAGTGAGACTCCATCTCCAAAAACAATAAAAATATAAGATAATTGTATCTTTGGTCTTTTTCTTCTCAATTGTATATTAGGGAGATTAATTTTTGCCTGTGATATGAGTTACAAATACTTACTACTAATTTGTTCTTTGTTTTCTGATTTTGCTTTTGACATTCTTGAGCTTTACTGAGATATAATTCATATACCACACAGTTCACCCATTTAAGGTGTACAACTTAGTGGTCTTGAATATATTCAGAGAGTTCCACAGCCATCATCACAATCAATTTTAGAACATTTTTATCACCTCAAAAGAAAGTCCATACCCCTTAGCAGTCACTCTCCATCCCCTTCAGCCACCCCCACTCCCAGCCACTGGCAACCACAAAACTTCATTCTGTCTTGATGAGTGTATTAGTGCGTTCTTACGTTGCCATAAGGAAATACTTGAGACTGGGTAATTTTAAAGGAAAGAGGCTTAATTGACTCACAGTTCCTCATGGCTGGGGAGGCCTCAGGAAACTTACAATCATGGCAGAAGGGGAAGCAAACACATCCTTCTTCACATGGTGGCAGGAGAGAGAAGTGCTGAACAAAGCAGGGAAAGCCTCTTACAAAACCATCAGATCTCGTGAGAACTAACTCACTATCACGAGAATAGTATGAAGGTAACTGCCACCATGATTCAGTTGCCTTCCACTGCATCCCTCCTACGGCACGTGGGGATTATGGGAACTACAGTTCAAGGTGAGATTTGGGTGGGGACACAGCCAAACCGAATCAGTGGGTTTCCCTATTCTGGACATTTCATATCAATGGATCCACACAATATGTGGCCTTTTGCGTCTGGCTTCTGTCACTTAGCATCATGCTTTCAAGGGTCTTCCACACTGTAGCATGTATCAGTATCTCCTTTCTTTTTATGGCCAAATAATATTCTGTTGTACGGCCAGACCACATTTTATGTATCCATTCACCAGTTGATAGACATTTGGGCTGTTTCTACTTTTTGGATATTATGAATAACGCTGTTGTAAATGTTTGTGTGCAAGTTTCTGCATAGACATATGTTTTCATTTCTTAGACGTGGAATTGCTGGGTCTGATGGTAACTCTGTGTTGAACATTTTGAGAAGCTGCCAAACTGTTCTCCACAGTGACTGCACCATCTTACATTCCTACCAGTGCATTTGGCGTTTTTTGACATGTTAAAAAAAAAATGTTTTTACCAAATTTATTACTTATTTATTTTATGGCTCTGGATTTTGAGTTTTGGAAAGGCCTTTTTTTCTCTCAAGATGATAAAGGAAGTCTCCTGTTTTCTTCTAGTACTTTTATGGGTTATATTACACTCTTTGGTCTGTGTTGAGTTTATCTTGTATGTGGTGTGAATATGGAGCCAACCTTTTCTTTAATGTAGCTGCCCGTCTGTTTCAGTATTGTCTGTGGAGAATGCCATCTTTTCTTCTCTGCTTTGAGATTCTACCTTTATCATATACTAAACTGGGTCTGTTTCAGAACATTCTGTTTCATTGGTCTCTGTAGGTATGCATGTACGTTCATACTAATATGCTGTTGTAGTTTTGGAGGCTTAGCAATGTGTTTGGCATATTATATGATACGGACTAGTCTAGGAGGGTTAGCTTCCCCACTGTTCTTTACAGAGTTTCCTGACTAATCTCACTTGTGTATTTTTTCATTAAAAACTTGAAAATTAGTTTGTCCTAAGACCATGGGGATTGGGAGTGCTGTTGATATTTTAGATTGGGATCATATTAGACTTATGAATTAATTTAGGGAGATTTTACACCTACTTGAGGTTGAATCTAACTTGACACAAGATTTATTTCTATTTGTTCAGTCTTACTTTTCTGTTCTTTAAAGTATTTTTTTGTTTTCTATCAGTTTTACCAGTTCTTACAAGTTCATTCCTAGGTATTTTATCTTTTGTGTTGCTGGCGTGTCTTCTTGCTCTTGAAAGCAGGTTTTTTTTTTAGCAAGAGCAATTGGATATAGGCAGAGCTCCCAGACCCCTTTGCTGTGGCTTCGCTGTGTCCAGAGAGAGTCACAGGCACAGTTGTGGGGTGGAGTGTGGGAAGAGGGGATCGCACTCTCCGTGGCCTCCTTGGTGGTCTCTATTTATCCCTCCAAACACTTCTGAGGCTTTGAGGCTCTTATTAGCCTCGTACACATGAGAAACTGAGGCACAGAAGTTTAATGATTTGCCAAGGTCCCTCAGGGCACACCCGAGCTGGGATATTCCAGCCCAGGCCTGTCCAGCCTGTACTACCCCACCGTCCTGCCGGAGGACCGCATGCTTTCCTGAGCACAGCCCAGGAGTGATGAGGTCTGATTGCACGTCACACAGCTGTGCAGTCTGGGGCACATCCCTTCTCCTCGTTCAGCCTCTGTCTGCTCATCTGCAAGAGTGGCTAAACCGGTTGGTGATTTGCTCACTTCTCCAAGAAGGATCCCCTTTCCCCAGTGTGCCCTCCATGGAAGGCGATATCTGGAACAGAGCTGTGAGCTGCTGGGGTGGAGCCCAGAGGCCCCCGTACCCTGCAGTCCTGTCTTCAGCACCCCGACGTGGCCCCAGGCAGCTGAATGCGAACGAGTGCCCAGCAGCCCCTCTGAGAGCCTCAGACATACCTTCTGCATCGCTAGTCCTGCTCAGAAGCCACCCCCGACACTGTGCGCCCTGCTGGTCGGCTCTGTTGAAGGTCTGTGGGCGCAGGCAGTGTGCTGGCCTCAGCCCCCGCCAGGACCCTGTGTGCTTTGGAAAGGTTCCTCGACTTTTGTTAGGCAAAGAATTCTCTTCACGCCAAGCTGCGAGCGAGGTGGTTTCTCAAGTCCTGTCCTGAGTGTGTGGTGGCTGGAATGTACACCACAGAAACAAAATGTTTGTTTTCCAATTGTGAGAGCGCCGGGAGGCCCTTTGGCGTCAGCTCCCACACCTTCTGTGTTCGGGCAGGCCATCTGCCATCTGGGGCCTGGTGCAGAAACAACGTCGCCACCGTGTGGCCTGTGGGGTGCCCTCAGAGAGGCCACTGGGTTGGCCACCATTCAGAGGACACGCGTGGCTCTGGGCCTGCAAGGCCTGTTCTTACCCACAGCACCCTGGGGTGTAGGCCGCAGGATCCCAGGGCTGTGCAAACAGAGGCCTAGCTGGGTGGGCCAACCGGGGTGGACCCTTCCTTCCCACCTACCCTCTGCCCCCAGGCTGCACGACGCACCCACTGTGAACCAGGCCGTGGCATGTGGGGTCAGGGTTCCCTGCACGCTTGGCAGGAAACGGGGTACACACAGGAGCTTGGGCCTGCTTCCGGATTGGCTGCTGCAGAGGTGGGTTTTGGTGGGAGAGAAGGTATCTGCCAGTGAAGGGGGAAGATAGAGCGGGGCCATCAGGATGGTGCTGACCCAGGGCTGGTGTAGAGGGGGTTTATGTGGCTGAACGAGGTTTGCTGTAGAAGGAGCCAGAGCATGAGTGGGAACAGCAAGGACGGAGGGGCCCAGGCAGCAGAGCCTGAGGAAGAGGGGACTTGGGGAAGGCCATTCGAGAGTGGTGGCCAGGCTCTGGCCTGCTTGGCGGGTTTAGCCCAATGAGCACCACTCCGGTGAACTTTACAACTCCCTAGACCAATGGAGTGACTTTCCAGGGCTCCGTTATGAGGAACCCTCTGTTGCTGGAGTCCACAGGGGACCTGCTGGAGCCCGCGCTTGCCTTCCTCGGGTCTGGCATGGGAGATAGTAGGCTGGGCCTGCTGGCCCTAGGTCTGTCTGCAGAGGCCCGGGTTTTTAGGTGTCTGGGCCGGGGATGGGCTGTCCCGAAGATTAATTCCTCCTTCCCCAATTCCTTCAGCCTCTGGAGGCCATAGGTCATTTTCCTTATAGTCCTCGTCCCCAGCTGGGCCCTAGGCCTCAAGTTACCAGAGGCAAGGCCACGCTGCGTAAAGAATCCAGTGGGAGGGGTGCCCCCGATGCGCAGCATGGGGGCCCCAAGAGAGCCACCAGAGCAGGGACAGCAAGGCCCAGGGATGGCTGGGGGTGTGGAGACCACGGAGAGAGCCCCAAACTGGTGCCACCCTTCCCGAAGTGACTCAGGGTGGCCTGGACTGGCTGCCACACAGCACACCTGGTTCTGGCACCACCTGGGCCTCCCAGACCTGGAGGGGATGTCAGATTTGGGGCAAGATACCTTGTCCACAGAAAAGGGAAAATGGTGCCTGCCCTGTGGACCTGACCAACCTGAGTCAGTGCCTCCAAAGTCTGTCCCCTGAGGTACTGGCTTCTGCAACAGCGTGACCACAATCTGTCTGGCATGTGGCTCAGTACACGTTTGTTGGCCTCTGCAGAAATGAGCTGAGGAAACTGTCACAGGAAGGCGGGCACTTCCCTAGTAACTGACCAGGGCCAGCCTTCCACCCCGTAGATATTTACCAGCCCCACTGGGCCATTTGCTTCTAGAACCTGTGGTCTGGGAAGAGCCTTGAGTATCCATTGCTGAATCCATGGAGCTCCAAGGACCCTGGAGGACCTTCCCGCTCCTGGCAACTTGATTTCCCTATTTTCAGGCCCTGGCAACCTGGCTTCCCCGTCTGGGTTTTGCTGCCAGTGTTGCCCTGATTCCTAAGGGCAGTCCAGACTCAGAAGGGCTGCCTCTTTTGGGGTCCAAAGGTGGTAAGCATTTCACAAAAATGGGCTGGACATGATGCTGTCCCCCGCTTTTGTTTTTTTGTTTTTTTTTTTTGGAGAGACAGGGTCTTGCTCTGTCGCCCAGGCTAGAGTGCAGTGGTGCGATCTCGGCTCACTGTGACCTCTGCCACCTGGGCTTAAGTGATCCTCCCACCTCAGCCTCCTGAGTAGCAGGGACCACAGGCATGCACCACTGTGTCAGGCTAATTTTAGTTTTTTTGGTAGAGATGGGGTTTTGCCATGTTGCCCAGGCTGATCTTGAACTCCTGGGCTCAAGCAATCCACCTGCCTTGGCCTCCCAAAGTTGTGGGATTACAGGTGTGACCCACCCCACCTGGCTGATGCTATCCCTTTTTAAGACTGGGCACCAACACGGTCCTGGGCGAGCAGCTGGCCTGGCCTACACAGGAGGTGGCTGTGAAGCAGCAGCAGACCAGATGCCCAGGGGGAAGGGCCCTGCAGAGCATGGGCAATCAGCCCCTAGGGAAAGGTTGGCCACGCCCACGACCTTCGAGGCATCTCTAGCACCTGCCACCTCTGAGGAAAAGAAGCTGCCGCCACCTGACCCCTCTGGCCCCAGGGGCAGGGGCAGCAGCTTCCTGTGAGAAAGAGTACAGCCTTCATGCAAAATCCAGATTTACCAAAGATGGATTAAAGATGGGCCAGAAATATGCTTGTGCCTTTTTTTCTTTTCTGAAATAGTTTTTTAAAGAGCCTAGGAAACCACATGCCTTGCCGTCTTGGTTGTTTCTGTGCCAGCTTCCAGCACAAATGGGACTTAGAAAATTTCCAGACTGTTGGCCATCCGTTCTCATAGCCTGGTGTTTTCTTGATACTTGGAGAATTCTGTTCTCATGCAAGCATGTTTGGGGAGGAAATGCGTCCACTCAGCCGGAGCCGGGGCCCTTGCAGCTTTTAGCAGGGCAGCTGCCAGGCCAGGCTCTGCTCCTGACTTGTGAGCTGGGCTTGTTGATGGCCCTTTCTTAGAGGGACTTGAGGTAGCTCCATGAAGACCTCTAACACAGAGTGCCATAAAACTGGACTAAAAAGAGGGAGAGAGCAAGGGAAGGAGGAAACACAGCTGGGCCCGCCGTGAGGAGCAGTGGCACAGGAGGGAAGTGGTCATCATTCGCTCAAAAGAGAGGCACTCGAGCGCCTCCGGGAGACGGGCTTGGCGCAGGCAGGGGCCCAGAAGAAGCCTCGTGGGCACTACGCTTAAGACACCAACTAACCCAGGAGAGGCGTCCCCAGCACCCGCCGCTCCCCAGCACGTCTCAGGCGGACTGGGGCCAGGAACTGGACTCCCCACAGGGCCCCGTGGCCAGTCTCTGACCATGGCTTGACATTCCTGTTCTAGAAAGAACAGTAGTACTAAGAAGCAGGTGCATAACCTCTAACTACATTAACACCCAGGGTGCTTTTACCTGTGGCTTTAGATTGGGTCCCTAGAAGCAGGGCCTGAGCTGGAGATTCTTGTGCCAGTAACACCGAGAGGGATGCTCCCAGCAGGAACCTTCAGGGAGGCGAGGGAAGCCCCTGCACCAACAGAGGCCCAGCAAAGAGGTAGGCTCAGCTGAAGTCGCTTCTCAGCCTGGTGCTTCGGGAGCTGCGAAGTGTGACTAGCACGTGGGAGTTGATCCTGCCCAAGGCGAGGGGCAGCTCCTGTCCCTGCACCTGTCAGTCATTGGCTGGAGGTGACCCTAAAGGGAAAGGGTAACCTCCTTCCTGTCCTAGGTCTCCCAGCCCAGAATAGTTCTGGAAGGGGCAGCCATGAACTGTCAGAGCCAACACTCAGCAGTGGAGAGTGGACACTGCCGTGGGTTTGGGACTCCAGGCGGAACACCAGCAGCCTGGCTTTCCTCTTAGGATCCTTGCAGTGGCCCTTGCCTGGCCAGAGACAGCAGTTCTGCTTCCCAGGAGAGGAAACGGGAAGTGAGGCCACTTGGTCAGTGGAGGAACTCAGTGCCTCCAACTGCAGAATCTAGTTCCTCACTCTCCTCTCCGGAACCCTCCAGGTTCTGGGGAGAGCCAGGGCCCAGGGGATGAGAATGCCCCGGCCTCCTTTGGAGGAGACAACCAGGACAAAGGGGAGTGGTCACTGTCTGCTCCCAGACACATCACCTGACCAGCCAGCTTTGTCTTTGTCACCGGATGCCCACTCCTGCATGTGGGGGTGTAGTTCATGAGTTCTGGGGACTCCCAGGCCCCAGGTAGCAGTCCCTAGAGAAATCCTGGGGCTGTTTCCCCTCCACTCCCCAGACCCTGCCCTTCACAGCCCAGAGTGGGTTCTCGGTCACTACTGATAAAACATGGGGTTTAGTTCTGCTCAGGAGATGTTTCTAGAGTCTCTACTACGTGTTCACCCTGCTGGCCCAGGAACAGCAGCACCTGGCAGAGGGAATGAACTTGTTGGGCTGAGGCTGGACAGAGTGAGTGGTGGTCTGCCTGGCAGCAGTACAGAGCTGATATGTTGAGTCAATGAGTTTGCTGAGGCGGAACTGGATTTCAGCTTGTACCTAGAAGGCAAGGACCAGGCCACCTTCGTCTGTATCCCCGTGCCCAGCCAGGGACCTCCCACTCAGGAGAAAGTATAGGAATAAATATCTGCACAGAGGAGCCCTGCAGAAGAAGGATCATTGCTCCTAGCTGGGAAGCCCTGGGGAGGCCGGCTGGGGCGGGCTGAGCAGGAAACCCCGGCTGGGGCCGGTGGGAATGGCCAAGGAATGGCCAGGGCCTCTGTTGTGTCTAGAGCTGAGGTCTAGGGGGGTCTGATGGAAAAGGCAGGGCCTCCATCCCAAAGTTGCCTCTCTGGCAGGCTGCTGTGGTCTGCCTTTTGCAGACTCTAGGAGTAGGTCTTGATCCATGTCCCTGGCCACTAGCCTGAGGCCATGTGGACAGTTTCCACTGAGCTTTTTTACCTGGGCAGGCCTGTGCCAGAGTAGGTGGCCCAGCCCAGAGCTGGGGCTGGATGTCAAGAGAGCAGAAGTCGGCAGGCTGGGGGACAGTTGGTCCTGGAGCAGCAGTTTCACCTTGGAATAATGTGTTCATACGGCACTTTGAACTTAGCCATTTTGCAGCTTTTTGCAGACATTTTTGAGGGCACACAGGCCTCCAGGCTTCCAACTTGCCTATGCAGTGTTCTTCCATGGGGTAGCTGGAGCTGCTAGGAGATGCTGGGCGGGACCTTGCCCCCGGGGCGCGGAGGGCACAGGGCACAGACACCCTGGGGGTTGGTCACGAGGGGTGGGGCTCTGGGCAGAACACACACCGCCCCATTGTGGCAGTCACATTCCTTCCTGACAGGTGGGGCTCGCCACCAGCTGGGGCAAACAGTGGGTGGTTCTTGGCTTTCTCTCACTGTGGCTGAAATGGCTGTTTTGAGTCAACAGAGTTCTCAAGGTTTCGCTAGCTTTGTGGCCAAGGAGCTGGTATATTTGAAGATATTGGGGGCTGAGTGGCATTCTGGGGTTTGCTTGTGATGAGGTTCACCAGCCCTTCCTTGTAGACTCCCCCTGCATCACAGCAGAAAGGGCCCAATTGGTCCAGAGAGCCCTGAACACCTTGACTTGGCAGGCAGGCCGGCCGCCGCCCAGAGGTGGAAGAGTTGCCTGGCGCCGTGATGCCCATGCGGACGGAGTCTGCCTCCGTGTTGCCTGTCTAACCTCAGCCCCTTCCAGAGCACAGTGAGGCCAAAGCCACACGTCTGTGACAGGTCCAGCTAGTGGGTCCCCAGCGCCCGCGCCTGGCTGTGGCTAACGCATAACATGTCTTACTTTGTTTGGGCTGCTGTGACAAAGATGCCTTAGACTGGGGAACTTACAAACCACAGAAATGTATTTCTCTTACTTAGAAGCTGGGAAGTCCAAGATCCAGGTGCCAGCAGGCTTGGGGTCTTGTGAGGGCCTGCTCTTCATAGTTGGCACTTTCTCACATCCTTACCTGGCGAGAGAGGCACCTGCACTCCCTCTGTTATGAGCCCTCATCTCATCTGTGAAGGCCCCTACATGACCTCATCACCTCCCAGAGGCCCCACCTCTTTATACTTTTGCACAGAGGCTTAGATTTCAACATAGGAATGGGCGGGTGGCGGGGGGGCACACATTTAGACCGTAGCACCACGATTAGTGCCCAGACCCACACAGTCATGGTGGCCATAAGTTAGACACCCCTGCCACTTGCACCTTATGCCAGAGGCGGTCAGTGGGAAGCTCCGAGCAGGACCGAGAAGGTGAGCACAGACAAGCGCTGTACGGCTTCTGTCCGAGTGCGCAGGCTGCGCTCCTGCTCTGTTCACGTGAGAGGCCACAGAAAACACTCGCAGCAGACCACGTCCCAGGCCCTTCACATGACAGCTCGCAGAAAACGCGAGCACGCGTTCGGGTGTCAAGCACACTGGTCTCAGCAGATGTGGCTGACACCCAAGGCAGTCAGCCTCAGTACCTGTCACCCACCTAGAACCTGTTCATAGCACATCATCCAGGCTGCTGTGGCCTTGGCTGGACGTGATTATTTATTCTTACATACCACGGCTTCTATACAGGCCAAGAAACAGACTGCTCAGGGTCGGGAGAGGGTGGGTCTGGCTCCCTGGGGACCTCAGGCTCTGATACATCCTGGTCTCATCCTAGGCCTCCTCTGTCGGGGCAGCCTGGCTCAGCAGAGCCTGGGACACATGGCTGAGGTCACCCAGGGTGGGCCTTCTTGCCCCTGTTTTGTGCCCCCTACTCAGTTTTCCTTCTGTCCTGGCTCAGGTCTAGGCCAGTCAAGAGGGTGGCTGAGAAGCAGGAGGAGCCTCAGAGACTTTCCCCCTCGAAAGCACTGAGGCCTCCACCTTACAAGCGGCAGGTTTGCCTTGGGAGCTGCTGATCCATCGCCCAGGCCTGGCCTGGGGCAGGCAAGGATCCTGGGTGCTGGTCCATCGTCCATGCCTGGCCGGGGGCAGGTAAGGATCCTGGATGCTGGTCCATCATCCAGGCCTGGCCGGGGACAGGCGAGGATCCCGGGTGCTGGTCCATCGCCAAGGCCTGACCAGGGGCAGGCGAGGATCCTGGGGCTGTTGTGCAGGGGTTGCCGTCTCCAGCCCTCTGTTATGGTTGGGGGAGTGTGCTGTGTGCACACCACTGGGCTGTGTCAAATCCCACCATGGCCCAGAGGGTGGACCTGTGGTTCCGTGGGGGGCCAGCTGCAGGGACGGGGCTCCCTCAGCGGCCTGGGCCAGCATCTTCAGTCTAATGGGTGCCCCTGCCCCTCTCCTGAGTCCCCGTGCAGAGCTCCCTGCAGCACCTCAGCCTTCACCTTTCTCAGCTAATCAAAAGATGTCAAGAAAAGCAAACCCATCAGAACGGCTTCCTCCACGGAGTGTTCAGGAACAATGAGCGTGCCCATGGCAGGCACATACACCTTCCTCCAGAGACAGCACCTTTGATTTCCCGTTCGCTGAGGCTGGTTCAACAGCTTGTTGGCTGTGACAGCCGGTGGTCACCTGTATTTCAAAGAGACACACAAACACTGCAGCCTTTGAAAGGATCAGGCCCTCGGGACAGGTCTGTGGTCTTGGCGTCAGCAGGCGTGCGGCGAGGGAGGCGGCGGGTGCTCCAAGCCCTGCTTTGCTCCCACAGTCCACCCGTCTGCCGGGAAGAGACCAAAGGCTGGAATTCCCCCCTGCCCTCTGTGCGCAGTTCTTCCCTCGCTCCCCTCTGGTATGTGACCTTGTTGCTGCAGTCCTGTTAGGGATATCCAGGACTGGGCCGGGAGTGCCCCTCACTGTCCCAGCCTCCGTCCTGTCTGTGGCTGGACCGTGGAGTGTGCATCATTCTGAGGAGAAGGCTGGATTTTGTGCTCTGTCCTGGGAGCAGGTGTTGAACTGCACACACTTGTAAACAGTGTCAGCCCTGCCCCCATCGCTGGCAGCTGACGCCAAGCAGAACCGGCTTGCGTACCCTTGAAATCCATCCTCTTCAAGCCATACCTGCCGCTGGAGAAGGCCCCAGGCTGCCTCCTGCCCCAGGCCAGGCCCCACACAGAGGGAGCACTTGGTGGGCGGAGAAGCTTTTGTGCAGCCTACTCTCTCTCTGGGGCCTCAAGGGGCCCAGCAAGGCAGGCAGGGAGCTGGTGAGCACTAGAACCTGGAGCTTGGCCTCTCCTCAGCAGCTCAGACCCCCCAGGCCCCAGCACCTGTGGAGGGCATGGGGCCACTCCTTTCTAGAGGCTCGGCGTCTCCAGGTGAGGCCGAGAACTCATGTTTCCCCAGCTCCCTGCATGACTCTATTACACACGAGGCTCAGGACTTCAGCTCGGCCCCTTCTAGCCTGTGTCTCCCACTCTGGTTGTGGAGAGTGCGGTAGAGTGGGCGTCATGTCACCCTGTCTGGCAGTACAGCCTGGCGTTTCCTCCGAGTCAGATCTCTTCTCAAGGGGAGCATCGCAGTGCGTCAGTTATGTTTGCATAGAGGTCCTGCCTGAAAAACATCATTGATTTCACCACCATTGTAGGGCGTTTGGGTTGCTGTCTTCTTTTCTGTTTAACAGTATGTTGCCGAAGTTTTACACACATCTTAGAATGTTTTCTTAACACAAAAATCCGAGTAGTGAAATTACCTGATCAAGGAATTGGATACATTTTTCCCAGGTTGCGCTTCAGAAAGGCTGTGGACAAAGTGTTAGGAGCATTTCTGTTTCACTGCAGCTCCCCAGAACTGGGCCTGCATCAAATTTGTGTGCTTTGCTGAGTTAGTAGGTGAAGAATGGAATTGAGCGTGTCTTTATGAGCACAGAGCACTCATTGGCCGGAGGTGCATCTTCATGAGTGCGTTGCTCATGGCCCCTGTCCTTGCCTGGATGGGAGGAACCCGGGACTCGATTGGTCTTGCCACAGCCTGGTGGTCCAGTCGCTTTGTGGGGTGTGCAGTCCTGGGGCTCTGGGAGGGGAGTAACCCTTAGTAACCTGTGTGTCTGCCCCTCCACAGAACTGTCAGACCTTCAGCAGCCTCAGCTGCCTGAGCGCAGGGACAGAGGACTGCGGTCCCCAGAGCCCCTTCGCCCGCCACATCAGCAACACCAGGGCCTGGACCGCCCTGCTCTCAGCCTCCGGCCCAGGGGGCAGGACCCCCGCTGGGACCCCGGTCCCTGAACCTCTTCCCTCTTCCTTCGACGACCACCTCGCCTGCCAGGAGGACCTGTCCTGTGAGGAGTCAGACGGCTGTGCCCTGGATGAGGATTGCGGCAGGAGAGCAGAGCCAGCCGCAGCGTGGCGGGACCGCGGGGTCCCCGGGAACAGCCTCTGCTCCCTGGATGGCGAGTTGGACATCGAGCAGATAGAGAAGAACTGAGGGGACGTGTGGGCCCAGGCAGGGCTGGGGTGTGCTGGCATCGACAGCCCTCCCTTTGGGCACTAGGTGGGCCCTGGAAGGGGAGCCCAACTCGTGGGCCTGATGAAAGTTTCCTGAGTGGGGTGTCGGGTCCCAGAGAGGGAGCCCACCCGCGGCCTTGGGGAGAGCCTGGCCTGGCCGCGTCACACAGTGGGTGTGTCAGCCTCTCACCGGCTCCCCGAGTGTGGCAGCCACCAGGTCCACAGAACTACTGCAGCCCAGAGGACAGCTTTGGAGTTTGCGTCTTTTCTGCCTCTTTCCCCCTGGGATGTTGGGCAGTCTCTGTTGTCCCCGGCAGAGCTGGGCACCGCTCTGTATCCCCCTGGTGGGGGCTGTCAGGGAGGGCCTGGGGTGGGGGCCAGGGGCCATCTGCTGTGTCAGGGCCCTTCTTGGCCTCGCTCAGGTTCACTTTCGGAGAGCCGGTCCCGCAGCTTCTTTCACTCAGTTTTACTCCGTGCCTTCTCTCCCAGGTCTCCCTGCTTCAGGCTTGGGAAGGTTCGGGAGATGCTTCCTTCTGTAACACCAGAACCATTTGGCCTTAATTCCAATGTGAGAGACAGAATCCCTGGGGTGCTGGACTGGCCCCCCAGAGGGTAAGCCCATGTCCGGAGTCTCGGGCCCAAGGAACAGCTTGGAGGGGTGCATGTTAGGGCCTTCCATGTTGGGCAGAAATTTGGTGGGTCTGTTTTCTGAACGGACTCTCTTGCCTCTCCTGCAGCATGGAGAGCCTGACCCCATCGCTCTGCCACCGCTGGGGCAGGGTTAGCAGATGGCAGCCCTTCTCTGTGGTTGACTGGTCACTGAGTGATAAGTGTGGTTGGTTCTGGTGAGTGTAGGGATGGCATGATACCAGGGCAGCCTCTTGAAAATGGCCTTGGGAGACAGGAGCTGGGGGCAGGTGGACAGCTGCAGGCCCTGTGCCCATTCAGGGGTGAAGGGCGTCCGCTGACCAATCTGCAGAGGCCCCTGCAGGATTGCACGCACCTCCCATTTGTCCTTGAGGACTGCTGGCTGTAACCAGGGCACACCACCCACCTCAAGACAGACCCCCGCCCTTGTCAGCTTAGGGGGAGCCCAGTCCTGAGGGCTGCATCTCTGTCGTAGGCCCAGCCATGGGCAGAAAGCTGGACTGATACTCCCCGCCCCTACCCCGCCCTGGCTTCTCACCCTGGGGCATCCAGGGAGCCTAGCCCCCTGAGGGTTTGCTGTCCTCTCCGGGTTTGTAGCTGCTCTCCCGCCACCTTGCAGATACCACCACATGGGCTCTGCTCTATGGGAATCTGGCTTTTAGTGAATTTGGCGTCTTCTGCAGACAATAGCAATTGGGCTGGCTTAGGAGTAAGTGGCTCATTTTCCCATAAGGCTAAAAATAACTGGTGTGCTCCCTCGCGTTAGCTGACATGCGTTAAAAGCACTTTTGTAGTCATTTTGCTTTTACTCGTCTTCCATGGACGAGTGAACGCCTTGCTTCTGCAGGTCGAGTCCAGATGCTTCTCGCCTTTCTCCTCAAGAAAGCTGCTTTTTGGGAAACCTTGTTTAAACCTTCTTTTTTTTTTTACTACATCAAAAGGATGGTGGTTCAAGTTCCCAATATGTGGGTGGCACTTCTTACAAATCAGCTATAAGAAGCTGGCAGAAAGCCCCCAGCTCCACGGCCCTGAGAGATGCTGTTGCCATCCCAGGGTGGGTGGCACATGGGGGTATGCCGGGCACTGGGCAGGTCCCAGAGCGGGGGAACCAGCTCGCCTCTGGTCGCTGTAGCTCCTGCCAGAGGCACATCTCCTTGTGATCCTGGACAGCCAAACCCAAGAGCTGGTGGCTCTGAGCAGAGACATCTTGGCCTGTCCCTGCCTGGGGGTCATGGAGACCATGTCTTCTTAGAGCAAATCCTTCTTAGAGGAGACCGGGGCAGTTGCTGGGTGAATGTGGAGAGCACATGGCCATGCCTCACTCCCAGAGTATCACCGGGCACGAGAAGTCCTGGCGTCACACAGCCGGTGTGGCCACCGAGGGCACACAGCCTCTAAAGCAGGCCTTCCTGTGGAAGGCAGAGGCAGTGAGGGAGGCGGGCGGTGCCAGCCGAGGCTAAGGCGTGCAGCAGCCCCCAGCTACCTTTGCTTAGGGTAGAGGTGGGAGGCACATGGTGACAGGTATGTGTCATGGGACTGGGGTGTAGGTGACCTGCCCTCAAACCCTGCCTGCCACCTCCCCACTCAGGCCTGGTGGCAGGGAGGGACAAGCTGTGGAGCTGGCCGAGTCACAGCCACCTCCCCACCTCCCTGCAAGGTGGTCCCATTGACCAGCAAGCCCAGCCTCCGGGCGCTTAGGCAGAAATGGCCCAGCCTTCTCAGACCCCACCTGCCTGTCCTGTGCCACTGCCGCCCCTAGCCCAGCTGCCTGTCCTGGGCCACCACTGCTCCTAGCCCGAGCCCACCACGCAGCAGTCGGGAGAAGATGGTGGCTGTCCCTTCTGCTTAGAGAAAGAAATGGCCTTCAGCTGGTTTCGTGTTTGTCTCTTGACTGGAGAGAGTAGACCCTGTCTATAAGGTGCCACCCCATCATCCAAGCCGCCACACAGCCCAGAGCGGCCTGTTCCTGCACTCCACCCTGCTGGCCCCAGGACTTCTGATCTCAGTCCTCTGGGAGGGAGGCTTGCCCAGGAGGTGCCCCCCACATTGGTGTCCCCCCGGGCAGCAGGCAGACAGCTCACCCCCACCAGCATGAGGGCCCCAGCTGGGGGCAGCGGCAGGAGCCTCGCTTTTGTCACAGCCTTGCCCGCGAACCCTGCCTCTGAGGGGAGACCAAGGAAGGCCAGAGCCGGGAGCAAGCCGTGCCAGGCCATCTGCCTGCTCGTGGGCCCTGAAGAGCGGGCTAAGCCTACAGGAAAGCCGAGTGGGAGGAGGGGCTTAGCGCCACGTGCATCCCACTCATTTCAAAGCCACCAAACTGCCAGGGGCTGCCGTCCACCTGTGGGGCCTGGGGGCCGGGACCACAGCCTCGCCATTTTCGTTGCCACACCCTCTTGCCTTACTCATGGTGGAGGCCAGAGTTGCACGGACAGACGTGCATCTAGGCCCACGGGGAGCTTGTTCTGACCAGACGTACAGATTTTCATTCTCAGAAAGCCTTACTTTTCAACCAAATTTTTGTAGCCAGTTTTGTGAATTTGTACACTGAAAGAAAATTTAAATAAAGGGGAAGTCTACATTAAAAAGAAACCCCAACTTCCAAATGGGTCTCCTGGTGCAGGGGCGTGAGTGGCCACGCACTGGGTGTGCTGCCTGTCTGAGCAAGCTCCCCTAGCTGCGGGACCCCTGGGCCCCTGCTGCGGGCTCGGCCGTGGTGTCATGCCTGCTGCACCCCCGTTTCCACTGACGTGCCGTCTGTGACTATTGGGGGGTGGTCACTTGAATGATGGTCATTCCAGACATCAGCCGGCAGAGATGCAGCAGGCTGGCCGCGCACCGGGATCAGGCACCCTGGCCCCACACTGGCAATGATGCCGCACCTTGCCATGTCCACGCTGTTGGTCAAACCCCTCTGTCATGCCTCTTTAAAGAGAAAAGAGAAAGGTTTTGTTTTGTTTTGTTTTGTTTTCTAATGGCAGACCGAAGTGGAGATCTTGTAGCCTAGATAGGATAGTCTGACCTAGCGTAGTCTTTTTGGCAAATGATTTGTGTTTTCAGTGCGTGGGGAAGCTGTCCTGGGGGCTTGGGTGACAGATAGCACATAGGCTGTTTCTGGGGTTGCAGGAGCTTCCCTGAGCTGGATGTTGTGGGTGTTGCAGAGCTTCAGGAAGTGTGGCGACCAGAAAGTGTAGACCCGGGGCCCAGGGCCTGCCTGCCCCTGCAGCCTGGCCTCCCCGCACAGGCCGTGGCTCGCGCTCCAGCCGCTCTAGTCTCTCAGGAATTTGCTTGTTACTTTTACTGTGTAAATAAAGCTTCCTGGTTCAATACCCAAGTTCCTAGTGTCAGCTGTGTGGTTTCTGTGGGGTGTGGTGAACCGGCAGGTCCCTCCTGCTCACAGGAGCATTAGCTCTGGGCTGAGAGGGACATAGATTGGACCCTTCTGTCCCCTCCAAGCTTCGGGGTCTGAATCGATAAAATGGGGCTAACAGACATCACAGAGCTATGGAGAGGCTGGGGGATGGGAGAAGGCCTGCCCGTGGTCACAGCTGCATCATGGGGAGCCCTTCTAGGGCTGGGCTCTCCTGGCTCTGGCCAGGAGCCCCAGGACAGCAGTGGGGAGACACTCCTTGTGTCACTTGAGTTAGAAGCCATGGAGGAGCCGGCCCTTCTGAGCACATCAGCTCAGGCTTCGACAGCGCTGGGAGGTAAGGCCGTACAGCAGTGTGCGGAGAGGGGCCCAGCCTGGCCCGGAGCCCTGAGGGGCCTGGGATGGCCCCCGCTACCCACCCACCAGGGTGGTTGAGGTGGCATAGACAGGTTCACCAGCTCCGGGCTTCTGCCCCCGCTGCAGGCAGCACAGTGCAGACTTCTGCTGCGTGAGTTGCGGGGCCCCAGAAGCACGGAGCCCAGCCCAGCGTGGGCCACCGTCTCCGTGCGTGGCCCTCTGCTTACCCGGACTCAGGAGATGGGGGGTGTTTGTGGCCTGGAGGACAGGCGTGGAGAGGTTTGCTTGATTTCCATAGCTCAGCACCTGCCCACATGACCTGCCCATGGAAGTCTGGCCTAGAACGCTTGTTAGGGCCAGAGCAGCCCTCTGGGAATGAGGCTCTGCAGCCCCCACTTCTCTTTTGGTTTGTTTTTCCTTTTAGCAAGATTTTTTTTTTTTTTTTTTTTTTTTTTTTTTAAGTCTATGGACACTGAACTCAAGAAACAGGTGAAGCAGGGCTGCTGCTGGGAGGTGAGGCCCTCGTCCTCACTGCCATCCCTGCAGCCCTGCCTTACCCAAGGCCCAGGGACTCACTGATGCGAGGCTGGGCGCATTGACTTCCCCAGCACACCTCACCCCTGCCTCCATATCTGACGGATGACTGGCAGGCCAGAGGCCAGCCGGGGGCTTCTACCAAGCGCAGTGCCCCCACCGTTGTTTCCCACCTGAGGGTAGGGCACAGAGTGGCCCTGGAAGAACCTCTGGCCCTTACCAGCCCCTTGCCGTCCCCAATCCCTAGATGAGGTCCCTGGCTGGGTAGCAGCTCCATTCTGCCCCCACATGGGGCCTGGCCTCAGGCCTCACTCCAGGCCAGGCGCAGGTGCTTCTGACATGAGACACGCGTGTAGTCTCCTTATCTGCACAGCGATCATAACCCTGTGTGCTTACGAGAGAGAATCAGTGCTAACCCCACGGCCACCCTGGACAGTCACTCTGTCCAGTGTGCAGGGAAAGGGCTGGAAGGAAGAAGGCCGGAAGGAAAGGCCCCGGAGAGCACAGTGCTCAGACTCCCGAGTGACTTCTGGTTTCTTTTTATATACTCTTCTGTTAAATTTCCCGTAATAACACATACTGCTTTTATAATGTTAAAAAAAAAAGCCATGTAGAATGTAGGCTGCCCAGTGTGTTTACCACCTAAACCAGGACAGTTCTGAGAGGGGCAGATGGAACTGTTGACACGCACTCTGGGACGGAAGGCGGACCCAAGAGCGCCCACCCCAGAGGTGCGCCACCCTCGCCCATCCCGCCCTGTGTCCCCACCTCTGCCC
Source organism: Mandrillus leucophaeus (assembly GCF_000951045.1). Lineage (NCBI taxonomy): Eukaryota > Metazoa > Chordata > Mammalia > Primates > Cercopithecidae > Mandrillus > Mandrillus leucophaeus. Next base: position 2,090,928 of record NW_012103131.1, on the reverse strand, counting down.
TGAGGTGAACACAGAAGTCTTTCCACCTGCCAGCTGCCAGCCAGCCTCCCCGAGAGGGGCAGGAACCGCCCAGCAGGACAGGCCCACCCAGGACAGCGGCACCAAGTCAGGCCTCAGCCTTTCCGATCCTCCAGAGGGCTCAAGCTGAACGGAAGGAGGGAAGAACTGCAGTCACCTGGGCCAGTGGTGCTCACATCTGACGTGAAGGCCTCTGCCTCACTTGGCCCAGTCCCAGCCTTGTCAGCGATGAGGGCATGGACACTCGCTGGCCTCTGTCCTCCGTCCGACACAACATGCCGTCTTCTCTCTGGTTAGGGTTTGGGTGGGACGGAGACTGCGCCCCTGTTCCTGGTCTGCCCTGGTCTCTTTGCCAGTCTGAATCTCCTGGGCCTTTTCGGCAGGCCCTGGGGTTGCTGAGCAGGCAGGGGGAAGTCGGTGGCTGGGGGGCATCCTGCCACCTGCCAAGTAGCTGCGATGGGAAGAGATGGGGTTCCTGTGACAGCGATTGGGACCCCAGACCCAGCTAGGCCTGGACTTTGAAGTCTTGTGAGGCTACCAAATCTCTTGTTGGACTAAGCCAATTTCAATTGAGTTTTCATAGGTGGTACATTGAGCCCAGGGCTTGGTACTGTGTGGGCCCTAGAGCTGGTAGGTGCAAGGATGGGTGAGAGACCTGCTCTCCCTGCCCTCCCCTCCGCCCCCTACCCTGCTGCTCCTCGCGGTTGCCTGACCTGGCAGCTCCGGAGCCTGGGAGGTGTGGCTGGGCCCAGGCTGCTGCTCACTCCGGGCCTTGGGGGGAAAAGACGCCTGGGAGCGCCCCGGAGCTGTGGCCCTGGGTGTTGAGTCTTTTTTTCATGGCAGTTCCATGACATGTGCTGAACACAGGGCCTTAGCCCATTGCCAGCCCCGAACTCCAGCCCCACATGTGGCCGGTGGCTCCACACCGTCCCTGCCAGGGCCCGGGCCCCCCTCAGCATGCTGGAAATGGCCAGGCTGCCAGAAGGCCCCGGGGGGAAGGACGTCATTCCTCACTTCTGGGCAGCACCGATCCCCAGGCAAGCATCACAACTCATCAGCTCCAGCCAGGGGACAGGGCGCCCCGCAGGGCCAGGAAGTGCCTGTTAAAGAAGTGAATCCCCCTATTTTATAGATGGGGTAACAGGCTCAGGGATTACACCACCCCACCACAGGTGTGGCTGGACCTCACCCCTCAGAAGAGCTCATCTCTAGAGCGAGGACACCGGTTCCCCAGCTCAGCCGGACAGTCAGCCACAGGGGCCACCACATGCCTCCCCCACGGGAGGATTCCAGGCAGGAGTGGGAAGTGGAAGGGGCTGGAAAGGGCCTGGGAGGCGGGGCTGGACCTTCCTGCAAGTTGCAGCTCCACCCCTCACTAACTGTTTGCCCTCAGCAAGCCACTGTAGCTCGCTGCACCCGCCTCTAGTCCTGTGCAGTGGGAAGGATGACAACGCCCACTTCGCTGAGCCCACCACGGCTCAGAGGGCGGCATGCTCCCGGCACCAACAAAGCAGGGGTCTGCACCTCCAGGGGCTATCCCTCTGGGCACCCCTGTGCTGGGCAGCAGCTGGAAAGAGGAGGTCTCAGCTTGAACTCCTTCCCCCAGAGGGGTCGCTGTCTTGGCTGGAAGCTTCCCCATTAAACACAAAAGAAAGGAGAAAAAACTAAAGACCCACAGACAAACCCAGCATCACGCACAGCCCCTCCAGGCCGCCACTGAACTGTGGCCGCCGCCTGAACGTCCTGTGTTGTCTCCTAAGGAGCTGCCATCAGGGCACTCCGTCAAGGGGCCAGTCATCTGCGTATTTTCCAACGAAGGGGCCAAATGGCCTCCCTCAAATCCAGTGACACTGGCCTGGCTGGTGGCCTCTCACCTTGCTGAAAAGACTATCACCGTTTTCCCCAGTCCTGATTTAATGGTGGCCGGCCTTGCGGGGGCTGCACTTGCCCCTCCCTCACGTGGGTCCCACACTTTTTCATCGTCCACCTTCATATGATGGAAATCCTGTTCCGGGGACCCATGGCTTCTCTCATAAGAAGCGGTCTCCAGGCCCGGCGCGGTGGCTCACGCCTGTAATCCCAGCACTTTGGGAGGCCGAGGTGGGCGGATAGCCTGAGGTCGGGAGTTCGAGATCAGCCTGACCAACATGGTGAAACCCTGTCTCTAGTAAAAATACAAAAAGTTAGCCAGGCGTGGTGGTGGGCGCCTGTAGTCCCAGCTACTCAGGAGGCTGAGGCAGGAGAATCGCTTGAACTTGGGAGGCAGAGGTTGCGGTGAGCTGAGATCACTGTACTCCAGCCTGGGCAACGAGAGCAAAACTCCATCTTAAATAAATAAAATAAAGAAGCAGTCTCCCAAGGGTTATCAGTAGCTTCTGAACTGATCTGGGGAGAAATGGAGCAATCAAGTCATCTGTTGAGCTGACTGATTCTGAAACTTGAAACTTGAGTTATGGGTGATTTGCTCCCAGGGGCCCTGTGGGAAGGCCGCCATGTCGTTGGTCGGGAAAGCAACACTCACTACTACCAGGCCACAGGCTGCTCCGTTAGGGAAGGCAGTGCCAGTTTGCCCTGGACTGCCTTGTTCCAGATGGGGCCAACAGCAGCTCACTGGCCCCCTGGGCCTCAGTTTCCCCATCTGCTAAGTGAAGGGGCTGGAGCAGGTGAGGTGTTTCAGGGCCCTTGTCCCTCGTACCTCTGATATTCAATGGCTCAAGCATAAGGCAGGACCAGAGACAGTGGCCCAGACCCTGCTGGTGGCCTCCCCCATACAGTTCTTCCTAGCAGTCAACGCCCCACTCAAAGGCTGCTGGTCAAGGCGGAGTTTATTGAACTGTTAGTTTCCTCCTGCACACACCAGGCATGACACCTTTAAGTCTGTCCAGCAATGGCTCCAGAAAGTACCCTGTGTGCCTTGGGCGCAGAGGCTGCAGTTCTTGCTGTGTGGCACGGGAGCCTTCACAGTTCCCTCAGGAGCTGCCCCTGGTCTTTGCAAAGGTGCCTGGGAGGACAGGAAAAGCAGCGGGCTGGCATTGTTTCGGGGGTGGGGTGGTGGGCAGTGTGCCTAGGCAGTCGCAGGAGGCTGACTTGGTTCTGGGCTGCAAGATCTGTGCATAGGAGGCCCCTGGGTTTCTTCCAGGCTCTTCACTGAAATGCAAAGAGTCTGAAGAGGAGGCAGCGGGGCCGGTGCCTCTGAATCCGGTTAGGTGGAGTTTCCCGCATTTACAGGACCAGGTGCGCATGGTGGGTGAGTGAGTTCTGGGGTTTGGGAGATTCCCAGAGGCCTGACAGGTCTGTCCCACCCTCCTGGACTTCACTACAGTGAGCTGAAGTCAGGGCCCAGGCAGGGGAGCAGGCCACCCAGGCAGGGAACAAATGCCTGCCCGTGCAGCAGGGCAGAGGGCAGAGGGCAGGGCTGTCAGGGCCTTGGGTGGTCTGGGCACTGGGGTGGGTGGAGGAGAGGCAGGGGTGGAGGAAGCAGGGCTCTCCCAGGAGGCTGTCACTTGTCCGTGTGCTGCAGCAGCAGGTCCACCGCCTCTGCGAGGTTGTCCACGTACCCATCAGCCTTCACTTCCGGATGGTGCTCGTCACTGGGCCTGGAGAGCATGGCCGGAGGTTAGTAGGTGCCCCCACGTTGACCACTCTGCAGCCACACCCACCCTCGCAGCATCTAGCGCGGGCCTGGCCTTAGCTTGAGGAAACCTCCAGGTCCTGCCAGGCAGCCTGGCCCGTGGTCACTGGCCATCCCCCTCCTCCCCGTGCCCTACTCAGGCACACTGTGCCCTCAACCTGGACACCTCCCCAAACCTGTCTCCCACTGGGAGCCTGCTCAGCCTTGTGGTGCAGTGACAGCCAGCCCAGCTCCCTCTGAGCCTCCAGCACAGGTATCTCACCTTGGATGGTGGGGACATGAACGTACCCTGCTCTGGGCTCCCCAGGGGCTCACCCCCACACGCCTGGCCTGGCCTAGTGGCCCATGGGGGGAGCCTAGTACATGTGCACTATGGGGACAGCTGGGGGTAGAGACCCAGAGCTCCTGCCTGCCCTAACGCTGGGGGCCCCCGTGTCAGTGACAGCACATGCCTTCTGGTTGGTGCCCTCTGAGGCCACGCCCACCCAACAGAGGAGGCACCGGGCTCCTGGATAAGCTGCTTTCTGGCTGGGATTCTGGGGGCAGGAACCTCCCAAAGCCTTCAACCATTCCCCAGGCATCTCCCGAGGTCTCACTGGATGCTGAGGACACAGGAATGAGGCCATGAGACAGTGCAGAGGCCTCTGGGCCCTCCCTGCCAGGAGACTTTCTGGAAGGGGCTGTGGGCTGAGTCCTGAAGGCAGGCAGGGGCTATGGGTAGACACATGGGTGGGAGAGGAGAGCCCCAGGCGCAGACATCCCAGAGTCTTTTTTTTTTTTTGGGGACCAAGTGTCACTCTGTTGCCCAGGCTGGAGTGCAATGGTGCGATCTTGGCTCACTGCAACCACTGTCTCCTGGGTTCAAGCGATTCTCCTGCCTCAGCTCGTGAGTAGCTGAGACTACAGGCACCTGCCACCATGCCCGGCTAACTTTTGCATTTTTTTAGTAGAGATGGGGTTTCGCCATGTTGGCCAGGCTGGTCTCCAACTCCTGACCTCAAGTGATTTGCCCGCCTCAGCCTCCCAGAGTGCTGGAATTACAGCAGTGAGCCACCTTGCCCGGCCCACATCCCAGAGTCTTGACAGTCATCTGAGGAAGTGGCACCTCATCCTAGGGGCTGTGGGCAGCCTGGAGGGCTGTGAGCCAGAAGGCCCCTCCCCACAGCCTTACACCCACAGAGGCGCTGCTGGAGCTTGGCAGGAAGTGGGGACCAGCCCATCTGCAAACCTACCACTGCCAAGGGACGTGTTGCTCGGATCACCTCATGGCCTGGCCTAAGCTCCCCGAGAAGCAGGGAAACCGCAGCCTCCCGGCAGCAGCACCCCCACTTTGGAAGCTGCCACCCTGGTCTAAGAGGAAGTGCTTGAAGTTGGTTCTCACATCTAAAAGCCGTGTTATCCCTTTCAAAGGGTTTGGTTTCTGCAAAGGGCTTTCTTTACCCTAAAATGACTGTCATGGGTGGGGCGCTTTTTCTTTTAAGGGTTCTCAGCCCAGTGGCCTGGAGGCTACCTCCTGGCCCTCAGGGACTGCTGAGGCTGTAGACCTGGACGGGGGCCACAGGGGCAGTCTCTGGGAGGGGATGGCAGTGTGGGCTCCCCTGTGACTGGGAGGGTGTACCTTTTGGCTCTGTCCAGGTCCCAAGGACAGAACCCTGTCCCCCAAGCCCCTCCAGTGCCCCCACTTTCTCGCCCACCCGCTTGTATGGGGCTACGGCTGCTTCCCCTCCTGCACAGTCTCCAAGCACAGCACTCAGGAGCCTCACATCCCTCTCCCTTCCATCCTCCGAGGAAGAAATGGTCACCCCCATTTTGAACAGGTGAGGAAACAGCTCAGAAAGGTTCAGAGACTTGCTGAAGGTCACACAGCAGGGAGAGCAGAGCTGGGATCTGAGTTCTACTCCCAGCCCGTGTTCTTTCGAGAGCTTCCACCACTGCTGGACATTCCTGCCCCTTCCAGCAAAGGGTGGTTGACAGCACCCGCTCCAAGCAGGGGCACCCACCGATGCCAGCACCAGTGGGGATCACTTGGCTGGCCCTCCCAAGTGTGGCCACTCTGCTGCTCCTGAATGAGCACACACCAAAGTACGAGCCTGGGGGACCAGGCAAGGGGACGAGTGTGCAGCGCCCTCACCC
>NW_012103131.1:2074043-2083951 GCF_000951045.1 Mandrillus leucophaeus | reverse complement strand
GGCTGTGGTGAGCCGTGATCACACTGCTGCACTCCAGCCTGGGTGACAGATGAGACCCTGTCTCAGAAAGAAAGAAAAGCCATATGTGATGCTCACAGATGCTATTGTACAGGCCAGAGGGCCAAATCCTACCTGCGGCCTGTTTTTATATTTTTAAAGGGGTGTAAAAAGAAGAGAATAATATGCAACAGGGACCAAATGGAAGCTGGCAGAGCCTGAAGCGGTAACAGTTCGGCCCCTACAAGAAAGGCCGGACCCCTGGGCTGGGCTGTCCACCGTCCCCCGGGTCTCGGGACAGGCCCTCCTGGGAGCAAGTTCTTGCTCTTGGGAAGCGAGTGCTTCCACTCAAGTGCCCCGCTGCTGCAGGAGACGCGGCTGCTCTGGGCTCGGCAGGGCTGGCCCTGTCTTCCCGGGGCTGCCAGCCACGCCTGGCTCCAGGCTGTGCAGACACACCCTGTCCTGGTACAGAATGAAGGGTGGGCAGGGGTCCAAGGTCCCCTCGAGGCTGCTGATGCTCCCCTGCTTACTCAGATCCCTCTTGGAGGACAGACGTCATGAGGGGAAGAGGCTTCTCTCAGCAGCTCTACCTCTGAGACTGCTGGCCCTGGCCAAGGGCACGGCAAGCTGGGTGGGCAGGTGGGCGGGAGGGGCCCTCCGAGCGAGACAGAGACAGAACCAGACGGCTGGCTGCATCAGTAAATTAGCCCCCTGGCAAAACAGCTCTCTGCCTCAGTTTCCTCATCTGTGCCATGAGAATAAACCTGGCTCCACCCCCTACTAGCCACGTGGCCCCAGGCAACTTCCTTAAGCCCCTGTGCCTTGGTGTCCCTGCCTCTAGACCGAGGTCATAATAGCATGTGCCACAGTCTCCCGTGAGGAGGGCAGGAACCGATACTTGTGGCACGGACAGGTTGGTTGGTGCGGGTGTGGGTGCTGTTGTGGCTAAAACTGAAAACTCAGCAGTCCTGTCCAGGAAATGCACCATGGGCTAGGGCTGGGCTGGTCAGGGAGGTGGAGCGTGACCAGCCTTGAGCCTTCCCCTGGGCACACAGGCTGGTGAGGGGGCAGATAGGCAGGCGGACGGACATAGGCTACGTGGGGTACAGGGAGGACAGGGTGAGTGGAGAGGAAGCCCAGCACAGGCACTGGAGGGGGAGGGTCAGGAAGGCTCCAAGCAGCACCCTAGGGGGCATCCCAACAGCCTGGAGTCCCAGCAGACCTGGCACTAGGGAGGGTGCCTGCAGGAAGGGCCAGCAGACTTGCTCCTGTGCTGCAGCTCTGCCCCCTCTTGCCCTCTGCACCTGCGGCGCTGCTACTCCCTGGTCTCACCTCTGCCTGGCCTGTGTGCATGGCCCCAGATCAGCGCTGCTGGGCTGCTCTCAGCTCCCACTAGGGTCTGAGGACATGAGCTCCAAAGCACTGCTTGCCACCGCCATGTGTGCACCCAGCCCACACTTACGAGGAGTCGGGGGCTGAGGCCGCGGCCCAGGTCTGCCGTCCTCTCTGGTCCTGCAGCCCGTTCCCATCTGATTCCCAGCTTTTCTCCCGTCCGATTCCCAGCTTTTCTCCCGTCCGATTCCCAGCTTTTCTCCCGTCCGATTCCCAGCTTTTCTCCCCCGTCCGATTCCCAGCTTTCCTCTTGCAACAGTGAGAGGTTTGGGCTCCTTGCTGCCCAAAGCGGGACAAAAATTCTCCCAGCAAACACCGCCCATGAGTCACCATCCAAGCCCCGGGTGAGCGGCCCCCAGGACCTCCCTCCTTGGACACCTACCCCAGGTGCCCTGGGGCCACGCTTACTGTCCAGGCAAAAGAAACAAGCCCCCAGAGGGAACAAGAGTTCTCCCCATAGAAGATGACGCTTTGTAACGAGAATCCGGCCAGCCCCACTCTACACACGTACCTAGCCGAATGGCGTCCGTGGCTAATTATGTTTAATTACATATCATTTAAATTCAAGAATCCACTAAAAGAAAGGATTGCATTAGCACCCGGCTGGTGTTTGCCCACACACAGCGGAAATCGTGGACTTTTATGTCTTAATTACGTGACGCTGCTGTGGGCTGTGTCTCCCGGGGAGCTGGGGTAGGCAGGAGGGGACCTGTTCCTGGCCTGGTGGCCCCAAGCCCCTGAAGCACCTCTGCTTTGTCCAGTGGCCTGGGCAGGAGGGGTCCCTGCCCCATGCTGGCCAGTGCTCTGTGACCTGTGGACCTCAGAGATGTCACGGTACAAAAGCTGAACCAAGAAACCCAGCAAAGGTGCGTCCTTGGCAGTGGGGACAGAGCGGAGGGGGTGAAGCAGAAGGGGCCACAGACCATCCTGCCCTGAATGGCCCTGCTGGGACAGAGCCGGAGGAGGAGGAAGAGACAGACGGAGGGACACGGCCACACACGGAGGGAGGGGACAGGCACGGGACACAGGAACAGAGACAGAGCACCAAGTGTGGGGCAGGGGCCTGCAACAAACAGGGAGGGGCTGGGGCTGCCCCCATGGTTCTGTGTCCTGGCCACGTGGGCCTGCATAAGGCCCTCTGCCCTTCCCTGGCCTACAGGCCTGGCTGAGGGCTCCCTGTGGGGGTCACAGCACTGCTCCTCCCCCTGCCCCAGGCCCAGCCCAGGCCCCCAGACAGCTGAGCACCCTGCTCTGTCCCCAACAAACTGCATGACCCAGGGCCGGTCTCTTCACCTGCCTGAGCCTCGGTTTCCTCATCTGTAAGGTGGCATAGGGCCTGGCTCTGGGGGCCACTCTGAGATGAAACGAGGCAAGACTGAACACGAAGCTGGCATTTCCCCTGCACCTGAGGACCCTGCAGCTCACCCTGGCGCTGGCCCCTGCACCCTCCCACCTCCACCCTCTGCCCTCCAGGGTTCACAGTCCAGTTCCACACTCAGTTGTCAGCACTGCTGGGAAAGAAAGAAAAGGGCCTGGAGTCTGAGGGCATTGATGGGAGAGGGAGCAGGGCAGGGACGCTTCCGGAAACAGGAACGTTAAGGCCAAGCACTGCTCCCATCCGTCGTCCTTGCTGCTGTCCTCCTGAGAATGGTGTGGAGACACCAGGCTTTTGCAGAGCGGCTTCCTCGCTAAGCCAGAGTGCCCGGTCCTCGGGGCCTGGCTGGGAGGTGGACGCAGCGAGAGATTTCCCCAGGCACCTGCAGGGCCGCCGTGGGTTCTCCTCTCCTCTCCTGGGTGCAGCCTCCCTCGGGCTGCATTTGGGTGTGTCTGGCTGAGGACCTGCTTCTGGTGTGGGGTGGCCCTCCAGGTACCTCCCCTATCCTTGCGCAGCAGCCTGCAGGGTGGGTCCTGCTGCCCGGGTTTTGGAGGTGGAAGCGGAGGCATACGGCTGGGAGGCGTGTGGGCCGCAGGACCAGGAGGCCGGCCTGGAGAGAGCATGGCTTCCACCGGGCCCCACAGAGTGACCTGGGCCCCTGGGGATAGGAGGTCTTCTGCCAAAGCCTACTCCCTTCCCTTTCCCCTTTCCCCTCCACTGGCTTCTCCACCCAACCTGGCCCCCTCTCCTCTCTTGCAGCCAGAGTAGCTTCCCCAAAAGCTCACCCACCTGCTTCCTGCCTCCCCTGTGTAAACTGCTGTGGCTCCCTACTGCCCACATCATAGCCTGGTTCCTCAGCATGGCACATGAGTCCATCCTGACTGGGCCCCACCCGCGGACCTCCCTCCCCACGCCAGCCACTCAGTGCCTGGGCTGCTGCTCTTCAGACATCCCAGCTCTCCCTGCCATTGCCCATGCCATGCCCTGGAATGCTCTCGATACCTGCTCTACCTGCAAACTCCTACTCATGCTTTAAGACCCCACTCACTTGTCCCCATCTCCCACTCTAAGCTCCTTCCACAGGGCGAGTTGCTGTCTCTTCTGAGCATGCAGAATGCGCCCCCCGCCCACTCCATGCCATCACAGCTGGGGGCTGCTCTGCCACTTCACCTGCAGGTGCCAGTGTTGACTTCGCTTCCTGGAGGGAGGGGCCAGGTTTCCTGCCCTCGGTGGTCCTCCCACAGGCCTGACCCAGAGCAGGCACCCAGGAAGTGCCCACCAAATGAATGAACAAAGGCCCCAGCTGGGCAGGCCAGCGCCTGTCATCCCAGTGATTCCTCCCGCTCATGCCCTGTCAGCCGAATGCAGGGAATGGGTGAGTGACAGGCAGAAAACAAGGCGGTTCTGTGCCTGTCGCCGGTCAGCTTCACAGGGACAGTCTTTGTACCAATCGAAGGAAAATGGTGGCCGGGCCACAGCAAAAGAGCCCGGTGAGGGCAGTCTCCCTGCCACCTCCTCCGGGGCACACGCAGGCCAGCACCGCCTCCTGGGGAACGCTGACCAAGGGGAGACAGGTGCGGCCTCTCCCGGAGGGGCTCTTGAGGGACCTGCGCTGCCCAGGGCTCCCAGTGGGTGGCCCACCCACCTCCACCTTCTCCTCACCCTGCAGGGTCAGGGTGGGACAGAGGCTCTCACGCCTGGAGGCCGCAACAGCTGCCCCTGGGGAGGGGCAGGCATCTCCGTCCCCATTTGCTTTGGAAAGGCAGTGGCTGGGAGTCAGGTGCTGGGAGCGACTGCCCCGTGAATTCAGGGATCCGGGCACTAGCATCAGAGGGTGACGCCAGTTCGGCTATGCTGACAGACTTGCAGGACAAGGACGGAGGGTGATTCATGAGGTGGAAGTAGTGAGGCCAGGCAAGGGGCATCCTTCCATCAGAACCCCAGGAGCCCAAGACCCCCGGAGGCCTGGGGGGTTATTTCTAGAGGGGTGTTCACCAGAGCCTGGCCCTGGCAAGTGCCTGGAGGATGCGGCTGGGAGACCTGCCTCCGCCTGGACACCCATAGCTTCTCTGAAGGCTGATTATCAGATGGTCTACACTGGCACGTCATGGACACTAGGCCTGTGCCACGGGGTTCCCTGCTGTTCACGTGCTGGCCCAGCACGGCCACCCTCAGGATAGCAGCTTGCTGGGACCCAGTGAGGTGGGCAGGAGGCCCAGAACATCCCACATCCAGTCCAGACCATGACCTGGCCTGAGCTGGGCTCCTGGCAGGTGCCTGAGGGTCGGTGGCCTCCTCATGGGATGGTCGGGTGGCGGGGTGGAGATGGCCGCAGATCTCAGGCAGGCGGCCCTGAGCCCTCTGTGCCCTGGGTTCTGGAAGTGGGTCGGGGGATGGCATGCCCAGACCCATGTACCTCTGGGAAGGTGCCATGTCCTGCTGCTTACAAAGACACCCGAGCAGGAGCTCCTTCCCACGGAGCCTGTGCATCCAGCCAAGGCCTCCCAAGCCCTTCTTCTCCCAGGGCCTGGGGGTCAAGAGGCACACAAAGGACTCTGACCTGGTCCCTGCCTGCAAAGAGCTCACATGGCACCCGAGCCCAGCACTCCAGCCCCAGGCCCGGGCCTTAGCAGGTGCCTGGTGGACACAGGCTCCAGCCTCAGCTACCTGTTCTCACTCCTCTTAGGCCAGCTCTGCCCACAGGCCTGGGGACTGCTGTGAGTCAAGCTGGAGCCCCGGAGCCCAGCCTGGGGACCCTCCAGCCCAGGGCACCTCCTGCCATTGAAGTTAGCTGGGTCCTGGCAGGAAGGGTGGCCTGGAGGGACCGGAGGGTCCAGGGCCACATACCAGCCCTGAGGCGAGGGCCGCAGGGAGGCTCCCAGCCTGGAGACCTGCCCTCCCCTTGCCCAACCCGCTCACACATACAGGAGCTTCTTGGGCTGCTTTAAAGCCACTTGGCAGAAAATAAAATCCAAAGAAAAACTCAGGCCTGGAGGAGTCCTCATCCTGGGCCTCTCTGGGTCCCTCACCTCTCTGGCCAGGAGCAGGGATGGGGACACACTTCCCCTGGCTGGGACCTCCCTTGGAGGTGCCAAGCTCCCTTCCCACTGGCCCAGCTGAGAGCAGGAGCAGCGGCCTGGTCAGGTGCCGATCCCCCATCCGTTTGGCCATCTGCTCTTCTGTAACGAGGAGGGGTGGAGAGGGAGGAGGTGACCCCTCCCCCTGAGCCCCTCCACATGGAATCCATGCGTGAATGAGAAAGCTGTGCACCCTGGTCGGGCCTGCCCAGCCCAAACCACCAACGTCCGCCTTCCTTCCACCTGGGGTGAACCAGACACCCACAGGGCTGGGCACGAGGGCACTGCAGGCATCCAGCGAGGCTGCGGCCCCCAGGCGGCACTGTGTACAAAGACAGCCAGGGCAATGGTGAGGAGCCTGGATTCCCCAACTCTGTCCTGCCCCGGCCTGGCCCCAGGCCCAGTACCCCTCCCAGGGACTGCAGCTGGCCACACCCCACCCTGCTCCGTCACTCCCTGTCCAGGAGGCCTGACAACGGTGTCTCAGAGCTAAGAGTGAGGGGGGTCCTGTGCCCCCAACCAAGAGAGACACCTTCCCTCTGTGCACATGTGTGGGTGGGTGCAACCCAGAGATAGGAAAGGGGCACGACCTTGGACCCCTACAGTCTCCTGGTGGTCTGGCCCCCATCTGGATGTGTGAAGAGCTGAGGTGGGGCAGGGCTGGGCTAACTGAACCCCAATTTTATTCCATTGAGGGGCAGGGCTGGGCTAACTGAACCCCCTTTCCTTCCAGTGGGTGGTACCCAGGGCCCAGAGCCTGCCCCGGCTGACCTGTCCTCTAGCTAGTAAGGACAAAGTCTGTCCTCGCAGAAGGAGGCACTCACTGAGCCAGTCCCCTGGGACTCTGAGCCCTAGTGGGTAAACCGAGGCACAGGACGGGACTTGCCCAAGGTCTCACACATCCCCAGGAGCCACAGACTCACTGGAAATAGGCCTGCCTGCTGCCCACAACCCAGAGCTCTGCACCAGCCAGTGGGCAGGCCCCGGGATGCAGGCGAGGCTCCTCTAGCTAGCAGATGTGTGGCCTCCAGGACATCAGCGATACCACAGTCGGCCCACGCCTCTGCAGTGAGCCAGCTGCGGGTGGCATCTCCATGTGCTCTGCACAGCACACCGTGGGGTGCGCACCATGATCCGCTTCTCTGAGATGAGGAGAGAGACCCCAGAGAGGAAGGGCCAGGCCCAGAGTCACAGCCAGAAGCAGTAGAGCTGGGGTTTAAACCCGGTTCATCTCCCCCCCACAACAATCGAAATCTGGGCTCACGTCAGCGAATCCTCCCTGGGCACACGGGGCATAGCCTGCATCTGGGCGTCTCTGGTGGGCTGGTTGACTCTGACTAGACCCGGAGGCCTGTAAGCAGGGGCCTTTCCTCCCATCCAGCTCCCCCGGATGGAGCCGGGGCACTAAGAAGAGGCAGTGCAGCGGGGGGCGGGGCACAGCATATGTGGAGGCAGACGGGAGCTGGAGAAGAGGAACGGTGCGTGCTGGGAGTGCACGCGGGGCCTGGTAGCCCACCGCCTCCCCTTGGCCGGTGCTCTGTGTGGGGCCACCCAGATGCCTGTGTTCCTTGGGATCTGCAGCCTGGTGGTCAGCAGGACCTGGGGGGCCAGGCCTGAGGCAAGGGCATGTGCCAGGCAGGCAGAGAGCAGTGGGGCTGGCGGGGAAGGGCTTTTGCCGTGAACCTTGGCACCCACCAGTCTCTGTCCACAGGGAGGAAACGGGGCTTATTTACAGCTGGGTTTAGCCAGGTGGCACCTTGTCAACCAGAACCGACACCATGGCGCCAGCTATTTCCTGCGTGGTTCTCGCTGCCCCACTGACTTCAGGCACCGCAGCGGCTGAGAACAGAGGTGGGACGCACTGAGAGGGACTGGTGGTGATGCTTGGCTGCCCACCAGCTGGTTGGTGGTCTCCAGAGACTCCCTCACGTGGCAAATGCAGTCCCTTGAACTCCGGACCCTGGCTGGAGTGTGCGGCAAGTGCTCGCCCGCCTGTCTCAGGCCCTCACCCAATTCACATACATAGGGCCCCCAGTCAAGCGCACATAGAACTTTTCAAAACTAGGAGCTGGAAATCTGGCTTCTTGAGAAAATGTGAACGATCCCACAATATGGGCTGACAAACCATGGGCAGCAGAGAGTGCTGCAGGGTGTGACATGGCAGCTGCTCCCTTGAAAGGGGCAAGGTGGGCCCAGCCTGCCACACTCCCGCCATTCTCTGTCTCCCTGTTCCCACACCAGGCAGCCGTCACTCTAGTGCACTTCCCCCTGCCCCTGTGGGTGTCCCTGAATCTGCTGCCCTGCCCTAAAGCTTTAGCTCCCTGGGCCTCATTCCCCAAGAACAAGTCACCTCCTCCAGGAAGTCTTCCCTGAAGCCTTCCTCCCTCCAACCCTCGCCTCCTCAGTTAGGTGCCCACTGTGCACTCCACGGCAACTGTGTGGACCCCATCACAGCACCCATCAATCTGCTACAATGGTTTGGTTACCTGTGTGCTGCCCCCTCCACACTGAGATCCCTGAGATCAGGGACATTCTGTTAGTGGCCTCACGGCCTTGGATCCTAGTGAGCACAGGAGCAGTCGGCCAACTGCCTGAGTGGACAAGCAGGCAGCCTCCTTCCTCCCGACCACTGGGGACTGTGGGTGATTGCCCGGCACTGGCTTCCTGTGAGCCCCGGCCCTCCTAGAAATCTGGGCTGGGGGGCAGTCCCTCCCCATGAGTGGAGGAGTGATGGGCAGACGGGCAGGCCCCTGGGGCTCAGGGCCTTGGCGCCCTGGCCTGAGCTCACCCTCCTGGTCCTCCCTAGAGTCCAGCTCCAGCACGACGGGCCACATGCACTTCACCTCCTCAGGGGAGGCCCCACCGCGTGAGATCCCGGGCACCCAGCTACAGAGAATTTCCTTCTGGAGACCAGCTGCCCTGGCTGGAACACCCTCTCCCCACATCCAGACTGAGGGGTGTGGGCATGCTGGCCACTCCACAGGCCAGCACCCAGATCGGGCCAGCCCTGTTTCTGACCAGTGAAGCTGAGCCCTAGGAGGCAAGCCCCCCACCCTGCCCCGGCCGCCTGCAGCCCTCTGTGCCTTTGGCAAAGCAGGCACCAGTGCCCCAGGGCAGGGGCCTAGGAAGAGCTGCAGATGCCAGTGATGGAAATGAAAGCTCTTGAAGCCGGGACTGCGCCAAACCAGTAACCCGGGATCCTGGAGGTCTGACGGGAGACCCATCACCGCGAGGGGCCTCACTACCAACAAGGCCAGACCCTGTCTCCCCGACGTGGCCCACAAGGGGGCCCTGGAGCTGGCCGCTGCTTACCCACCAGCTGCCCCCCATCCCCGCTCCCCAGCACTCATGTCCTCAACTGCCCCTGCCTCACTTGGCGCCTTTCTCTGCCACCTCCTCTGCCTGGACACCCTCTCACCTCCTCACTCCGCCAGCCCCAACTCAGAGATCCCTGCCCCGTGGTCTCCAGGACCTATCCTACCCCCCAAATACATGCATGATCAATGAATGAAGACCTGGAAGGTCTCTGGGACGCAGGTCTGGGGGACCCAGTTGGGACCTTCCAGAATGGGGGCTGATGGTGCCATGGGAAGAGCACCCCGCGTGGGCAGCTCTGTCCACAGAGCATGACACCCAGTTCAAGGCGACGGCGCAGACACAGCTCCGGGCACTCCAAATCAGGCCCCAGGCAGGGGCCAGCACATTCCCCAGGATGCCCACAGCACGTCCCCACAGCAAAAGTGGCTTCACTTTTTCTCCTTGTTTATAGAAAGCTTTGAGAGCCAGGCCTCCCTAATCCCAACAACAGGAGGGACTGGGGCCTCCCACAGCCAGGCTGGGGAACCGAGAGGGGAGTGGGCAGGGCTGGCGGCTGCCTGGCAGGGAGTGCGGAACCCCTGGCTGCTCCACCTGCAAGCCCGGAGGTGGGGTTGGCGGAGGGGGCCTAGGTTTTGGCCATGGGAAGGGCTGGCCCTGAGCTCTGTGTGACCTTGGGCAAATGGCCACTCAGAGCCTCCCTTCTCTCATCCCGAAAGTGGGGCTGAAGAGAGCCCCTCCTGGGGCTACGG
>NW_012103131.1:2062509-2073573 GCF_000951045.1 Mandrillus leucophaeus | reverse complement strand
GGGATGGATGGATGGGGATGGACAGGTGGATGGACAGATGGATGGATGGAGATGGATGGACAGAGATGGATGGATGAGATGGATGGATGGGGATGGACAGAGAATGGTAGATGGCAGGTGCTGCATCAGGGTGGATGGGTGGACGAATGGACAGGGATGGACAGGGGGATAGACGGATGGGGATCGACAGGAGGACGGATGGATGGACAGAGATGGATAGACGGGGATGGACAGAGAAGGGTGGACAGCAGGCGCTGCATCAGGGTGGACAAATGGACAGGGACGGACAGGGGGATGGATGGATGGGGATGGACAGGTGCATGCGTAGACAGATGGACGGGTGGATGGCAGGAACTGCATCGGGGTGGACAGGTGGACAGGAATGGATGGATGGACAGACAGATGGGTGGATGGACTGTTCGCAGCAGATCCTCGTGCTGGCCCTGGGCTCATGGGAACTCATGCTGACGTGACTGTCTGGAGAGCAGGCCCCGCCTCAGGAGATGGCGGGGAGGTCCGACGCCCAAACACCTCAAGGGGGCTTCCCCATGGGGTTCTCAATAGAACCTCAAGGCCGCGCCCAGCCAGGCCACCAGGCTCACGGCGCCGCACTCCTGCCCCGCAGTGACCAAGCAGGCCCTGGACAGCTGACTCCCAGACCCTGCAGAGGCCCCTGTGTGACTGTGCCTGGGGACCAGGGGCAAGGGGCCACCCTGGACTCCCTGAGACAGAGAAGTGGAAGCCCCGTGGGTGCTGACCCAGCCTGTGACCCCTCCAGGCTGACGGGACGCTCCTGTCATAACATCACTCCTGGCAGTGCCAGTCACCGAGTCCTCCCACTGGGGACCTGGTGAGGGGCTGTCATGCTTCCGCTCACTTGGTTTTCACAGCAGCTGGGGAGGTAGGTGCCACAGCCGCATCTTACTGCTGACCAAACAGAGGCTCAGAGCCGGGGCTGGGAGGCCTGGATGCCTCGCCGCCGTGTGCTTGGAGATGCTTGCAGCCTGGTCCAGGGCCCACCAGGAGCCGGGGCCTGGGCTAGCAGGTGCCCGGCAGGGCTCACCTAAACGGCTCGCTTTGGCAGAGGGACAGGCCTGGGCGGAGGGCCTCAGAGCAGAGCAGCCTCTTGCAGCTGTTCATAATATTTTGATAAAAACACGTTAAGCACCTGGTGTGTGTTTAGATTAAAAAGACCTGACTCCACCCCTCCCAGCGTGCACTCCAACGGCCAGATCCCCCCAGGTCTGCACGCACCCCCCACCCAGGGGCACAGGCGGGGCCCACGCTGGGCTCACGGCAGGGCACTCACTCTGGGCCGCCTCAGAAGTGTCACCCCACCTCCCCTCCTTTTCAGGCCAAACTACATGGGGGCAGGGAGGCCCCATGTCTAACCCAGTGGCCCAGGAGAAAGCAGGGGTGCAGAGAGGTGGCACCAGTCCTCCCCCAGTGCTCAGGGTGCCCTTGCGGGTCCTAGGGGTGCTGGAGCCACTCAGCCCCACTATTTCAGAGCCTAGTGTCATCTCCACTGCCACTCACAGACCTGAGTGCTGGGCTGGGGGATCTTTTTGACAGGTGGCAGTGACACTGATGGGGACTTGCTATCCTGGGTGGTGACACCAATATTCGGCCCAGTAGGCAAAGAAACTGAAGTGGAAGGCCAGGCGAGGGGCCTGCCTGGAGCTCTACGCCACTGTGTTAGGCAGGGCCCCCCAGAGGCGCAAGACTCGCAGGATCCGTGTCGATATATGAAAGGGAGTTTACTAGGGAGAACTGGCTCACACGGTCACAAGGTGGGTCCCACGATAGACCGTATGCACGCTGGGGAAGACAGAAGCTGGTAGCAGCTAAGTCCGAGTCCAAAATCCTCAAGAGCAGGGAAGCCGACACTGCCCGAGAGCTCCAGCTAAAACACTGGTACAAGTCCCAGAGTCCAAAGGTCAAAGAACCTGGAGTCTGATGTCCAAGAGCAGGAAGCACCCAGCACGGGAGACAGATGAAAGCCAGAAGACCCAGCAAACAGTCTTCCCACCTTCCTCCACCTGCTTTGTTCCAGTCATGTGGGCAGCCGATGAGATGGTGCCCACCACACTGAGGGTGGGTCTTCCTCTCCCGGTCCACCGACACAAACGTCAGTCTCCTCTGGCAACACCCTCACAGACACACTTTACCAGCCAGAAACAATACTTTACCAGCCATCCAGACATCCTTCAATCCAATCAAGTTAACACCTCACATTCACCATCATGGTGGCACCGCAGGCCTGACACCTGCAGCCTCTGTCCTGGCCCATTTGCTTGGGAAGCAGGTCCCTTAAAGACAGGCCTCCCCACCCGCCCACCCAACTTCATGGTGCCCCCCTGCTCACAGGCCAGGCTGCCCCTCCTCGGGTGTTGTTTAGGGTCCCACGTGTAGGGCTCTTGTTCCAAGAAAAGCGCGGCCCCAACTTAGAGATGCGGCTGTGCTACCTCCATGGCTTTCCAAGGATTCACACGGGACTTCCTATGCGTGTCGGCCCACTCTGCGTGTGTTCCACCTAAAAGGGACTCATGCAGGCCCTTCAGCAAGGAAATGACACCGCTCCACGCCTACCTGAATGGCCAGCGTGGAGAGGTCCAGTCACACCGTGACTGGTGTTATGGGAACTCACGTGAGGCTGGTGGGGGCGCAATATGGTGCATCAGACACTGTGGGGAAATGTTTGGTGAGAATCTCCTACACTAAACACATAAATGCCGCGGGACCCGGCAGCCTCGCTCCTGAGTCACGTACGTGAAATGAGGCTATGTCCACCAAGAGCCGTGGACAGGCATGTTCTGATCAGCTCTGTTCATAAGGACCCCAAGCCAGAAACAGCCCGTATCCAGCAACAGTGAAACAACAGATACATCGTGGTCCAGCCTCGTGATGAAACATCACCCACGGATGCCGTAGGATGGAGTCTGGCTGCACAGAACAACACGCATGAAATGAACGAGTGGGTGTACATGTGTAGGAGCCCATTCACCTCAAGTTTACCATCAGGCAGAAGAGGGGGGTGAAGGCACGGGCTGGCTCCCTCTGGAGAAGGGTGTTGACTGGGTGGAGGGGGCTTGGTGTTGGAGGTACTCCTCGTCTTCATCTGGGTGGCTGTGCGGGCACAGTGATGTGTACAGATTCATCAGCCACACACTTCAGATTCACGCACTTCACTGTATGCACGTTAAGCCTCAAAGAGT
This sequence comes from Mandrillus leucophaeus, assembly GCF_000951045.1. NCBI lineage: Eukaryota > Metazoa > Chordata > Mammalia > Primates > Cercopithecidae > Mandrillus > Mandrillus leucophaeus. The sequence continues at coordinate 2,070,358 of NW_012103131.1, read as the reverse complement.
TATCTTTACTTTTTCTTTTTAAGTGTCCCAGGTAGCCTAGAAGGGCACACAGTTATATTTGTACTGGGACAGATCCAGAGGAAGTTTGCAGGGTGGCTCAGAAACCACAGTAAGAAAGAAGGGAAATATCTACACCAGAGGCCTAGGAATTTGAGTGAAAAACTTAGCTTTGAGTTCCCTGGCAGCCAAAGCAAAGAAGTAATCCCTGTAGGTTAACACAGAAGCAGATAACTGTTTAGGAGTGACAACCTTCCCAGCAGCACAGGCCAGGGCATGAGGGATGTGAATGGCCTTCTATGGCAGCCAAGGCTCCAGCACAGGCTCTCTGGGGGCTCAGAAGCCATGCTTCCCACATGAGCAGACCCCTGGCCATCTCCGATGGATGCAAACTCTTGAGGTCCCTGCTGTGTGGCGCCACAGGGGACAGCCAGGTTCTGAGGCCAGACTGCAGTCCCTCCTCCTCCCCCTGGCAGCCTGCTGGGTGCCCTCCTCGTGTCCCCAACCAGGTCGCAGCGGGTGGGGAAGAACAGAGCTGGGGCTGTTCCCTCTCCAGTGCTCACCCCCCAACCCTGCCCAGCATCCCCATGCAGAAGAAGTCACTCCAAAGGCCAGTGTGATGGCAGAGGGGACCAGAGGCTGTCACCTGGGGAGGAGTCATTCCATCAGAGAGAGGCAGGCCCACCTCATTAAATGACACGGTGTACTAGTCTGTTTTCATGCTGCTAAAAAAGACATACCTGAGACTGGGTAATGCATAAAAGGAAGAGGTTTAGTGGACTCACAACTCCACATGGCTGGGGAGGCCTCACAATCATGGTGGAAGACAAAGGAAAAGCAAAGGGGCTGGGTGCAGTGGCTCACGCCTGTAATCCCAGCACTTTGGGAAGCTGAGGCAAGTGGATCACTTGAGATCAGGCATTCAAGACCAGCCTGGACAACATGGTGAAACCCCCTCTCTACTAAAAAATACAAAAATTAGCTGGGTGTGGTGGTGCATGCCTGTATTCCAAGCTACTTGGGAGGCTGAGGCAGGAGAAATGCTTGAACCTGGGAGGCAGAGGTTGCAGTGAGCAGAGATCACGCCACTGCACTACAGTCTGGGCAACAGAGTGAGACTCTGTCTAAAGCAAAAAAACAAAAAAAAAAAGAGCAAAGGGACATCTTACGTGGTGGCGGGCAACAGAGCTTGTGCAGGGGAACTCCCATTTATAAAACTATCAGATCTCATGAGACTTACTCACTATCACGAGAACAGCACGGGCAGGACCTGCCCCCATGATTCAATTACCTCCCACCAGGTCCCTCCCATGATATGTGGGAATTCTGGGAGCTACAATTCAAGATGAGATTTGGGTGCAGACGCAGCCAAACCATATCGCATGGTAAACAAAACATTTTGTTTATTTATTTTAGAGACAGGGTCTTGCTCTGTCACCCAGGCTAGAGTGCAGTGGTGATCACAGCTCACTGCTGCCTTGAATTTCTGGGCTCAAGTGGTCCTCCCACCTCAGCCTCCTGAGTAGCTGGGACCACAGGTGCACAGCACCACAGCCACTCCACGACTCCACGCCCAGCTGATTTTTTTTTTTTTGCAGAGATGAGGTCTTGCTATGTTGCTCAAGCTAGTCTCAAACTCCTGGCCTCAAGTGATCCTCCTGTCTTGGCCTCCCAAAGTGCTGGGATTACAGGCATGAGCCACCACACTGATGGAATGAAATATTTTAATGCCAGTTCTGCACACTCATATGCCCTGTGGTGAGGGTCCCGGGTGATGGCCCAGCACACGCTAACCATCACTGGAGTCCAGCCCTGCAGGAGTGGGGAGAACGGAGAACAGGAAACGGCATCCGGCCCACTCGTGACCTCTCGGGATGTCAGCTTCCATCAGCTCCCACCCATCACTGGGCTCCAGTGGGAACTCCCCATGTGCCCAGGGAGGTGACTGTACCCCCTGGGGTGCACGGGACCCTGGTGCAGAGGGCCTGGGTGTAGCATTTCCAGCACAGGCTCCAGACTATGCTCCAGATCCAAATCCCACTCTGAACAGGTGGCTCCCTTCGGAGGCGCATCAGTGTGAGGACCAACTAGGCACCGCGAAGGAAGCACTGGCTGGTGATGGGCTCCTGGCTGGTGATGCGGCAGGGCTTGTATGTGCTCGCACACCCGCTCTCCACCGCGATCTCCCTCCCTAGAGGTGCCGGCTGGCGGCGCTTCTGCCGGGGGCGATCCGAATGTTGCTGTTAACTCCACAAGGAGATCGTGCTCTTCAACCCCCCTCCTGGAAGCCTTTCCCAGAGACTCAGCTCTAAAGAGACCCCACCCACAGCCTGGCACGTGGAAAGTTTTCCATAAAGTCTCACTAATACAATTATTTGTCGATTAAACATACATTTGTTTTTAACTTAAAAGTTTACTGAATTTGGCCTGGCACGGTGGCTCACACCTGTAATCTCAGCACGTCGGGAGGCAAATGTGGGTGGATCACCTGAGGTCAGTTCTAGACCAGCCTGGCCAACATGGTGAAACCCCATCTCTACTAAAAATACACACAGTAGCCAGGCGTGGTGGCAGGCGCCGGTAATCCCAGCTACTCATGAGGCTGAGGCAGGAGAATCGCTTGAATGTGGGAGGCAGAGGTTGCAGTGAGCTGAGATCACGCCACTGCACTCCAGCCTGGGTGACAGAGTGAGATTCAGTCTCAAATTTAAAAAATAAATAAATAAAAGTTTACTGAATTGAAGGGAAAAAGCTATAGGAATTGCAGAGATATTTACAACAGAAAAGGAGACGTTTGACTCTGGGGAGTAGTTAAGGCCAGCAGAGTTTATCTGCTCTGTAAAATATTATGCAGCCATGAACAATGAGCAGGGTGAGAAAGAGAAGACAAGACCTACATGTGCACGTGCCCATAGCTACAGAAGGGGGGGCTGGCAGGAAACTGGAGGAAATGAACAACTGTGTAAACATGTACTTTTTTCTTTTAAGTTCCTTTGGCTACAGTGATGCTATCTTTTTTCTTTTCTTTTTTTTTTTTTTTTTTTTTGATGGAGTCTCACTCTGTTGCCCAGGCTGGAGTGCAATGGCATGATCTCAGCTCACTACAACCTCTGCCTCCTAGGTTCAAGCGATTCTCTTGCCTCAGCCTCCTGAGTAGCTGGGATTACAGGCGCACGCCACCACACCCTGCTAGCTTCTGTATTTTTTAGTAGAGACAGGGTTTCCCCAGGTTGACCAGGCTGGTGTCGAACTCCTGACCTCAAGTGATCCGCCTGCCTCAACCTCCCAAAGTGCTGGGGTTACAGGTGTGAGCCACCATGTCTGGCGATGCTGTCTTAATAATGTGCATAACAAGAGCAAAGTCTCTAGTTTGGTCATGGTGCCATTCCACAGAGGTACTGAGGATGCCGAAAGGTCAAGGGCATTCTGCAGCGCAGCCAGACGCGGCAAGGGCCTGGTGCTCAATAGCTGTGAGAGGGAAAATCCAGGCCAGCCCTGGCCCTGGGGCCAAATACCCAAGCAGGGCAGGCATGGCAAATGCCACCTGCTCCACAGACCATATCAGTAAATTATGGAGTAAGGGACAGCTTCAGTCAGCCGAGGGAGCCCCTGGAGCCAGTGAAACCTCCCGCGTCAAACACACATGACCTGGAGACTGCCCAAGGCTGGTCCTCGCTCCAGCCCCTCTCCTCAGCCATGGCCACTGGGGATGTCATGTTTGGATCTGCTAGTCTCTGGATAGAGTGCCCTGGGGGTCTGCCCAGCAGGTCCATGGTGGTGCCTCACTCGGGGCCACTTGGGGAAGACCTCATGTCACACCCCCAAGGGGAAGACATGGGAGTAAAGTTTGGGTCATGCAGCCGGCATGTGGGGGCTGGGACGTGGACCCCCGAGTGACTCTAATGCTGGAAACAACTGCAGGGAAAGAAGAGTGCTCCCCCAACCTGAGAGCTGGAGGGCCTTTAGGGTGCAACCCTTCACATCTCAGGTGTGGAAACTGAGGCCTGGGAGGGGCAGATGCTCACCCAAGGCAGCCAGGGAGGCTGTACCTAAGAGGATGAGAGTCTGGGTCCCTCCTGAGAGTGCAGCCTGGCTCTGGGCAGACAGCGTTACCTGCCTGCCACCCACGGGCTGCAGGACCCGAACAGAAAGAGGTACTCTCGGCTGGCTTCCCAGGACGCTCTCTCCTGTCTGGACTTGCAATCCAGGGCACAGGGCAGGGGGCATGTGCCGTCTTCATCAGTTCCTCCACACAGATGGGGAGACTGAGGCATAGCACAGGGACCTGGAGCAGGCCAGTGGGGAGGGCAGCACCCTCCCCCCTGTATTTACCTAGCAACTTGCACCCGGTTCCCCGAAACGCTGACTGAGGCCACTTCATTAATCATAGCTGCAACATCGTCACCTCATAAATTGTCAAAGCGGCCCAGTGAGGGTCCATTCATTCTGGCCGCCGGGACGCCAGCCTGCCCGGGGCGGTGCACCCCACACTGGGCCGACTGTGCCCACAGGGACCCCATCCAAGTTGCCCAGGCTCCTGGCGGGCCGCCGCGCCCTGGACGATTCCTAGACGGAATCTTGTTTTCTTCAGTTTTCCTCTCCAGGCCAGGGAGACAAGCCGCCCTCCAGGGCACTCTGTCAACACTGCTTTGCTTTTCCTCAGACCCTGGTCCTGTCCCACCATTTACTGGGAAGCCATAAACCAAGTAAGACAGCCATGGGGCCTCTGGGAAGGCCTGGAGGCAGCTCCACAGCTCCCACCTCCTGGGCACCAGCCATGGCCATGGTGATGGTTGAGGCTCAGTGGTCCTCAGGAGGGTGCCAGAGAGAAGGGGAAACTGAGGACTGGAAGGGAAATCGGGAACTTGGCAGCAATGTAGGCTCAAGATTCTGGGGCCAGGGCTTTTCCCAAGTTCGGGGAATGCCCCAGTGACTCATTTTCCCCACCAGTGACTCATTTTCCCCACCAGTGATCTTAGGGTCTCACCATGAAAGCTCAAACCTGAGCCTTAGGTCCACTGTGCTTTAAGGGTTTGGGTATGCTGCAATTCAAGAGCTGACAGGGCCAGCCTGGGCTGGGTGAGCGAGGGTAATGGGACCTCCCTCTTTGGGGTGCTGAGAGGGTTGAGGATCCATCAGACCCAGGTGCCATCTGCCAGGTTTTGCCTTCCTGGTGAGAGATGCAGTACACAGAGCCTGGCATATGCAGGAGGCCACCCTGCACTGTCCCTCACCTAGTCACATGCCAGACCACACTGTGCCAGCAAATGGGGCTTTACATTGCAGTTTACCGTCCCATAGGGCTTGCCGCCTCTTATTGTTCCCCAAGCCCAAGATTTGATTTCCTAACTAATTTTACTTGCTTATTTGTTCATATAAACTTGAGCGCTGACTTGTCTAGGGTGTGTTACAAGGTGGGGAGAAGGAGGGAGGAGAGCAGATCAACCTGTTGACACCTTAAATTGTTCCTAAACAAAGTTCTTCACCACCAGACAGAGTCTAATTTGCTCCTCGGAGCCCTCAGAGCCAGGAAGTGTTGCTAGTTCCATTGTCAGAGACCCAAGATCAGAGAGAAGATGAGAACGTTTCTCAAATGTGGCTGCTCTCTGGAGTCAGCTGTGGAGCTTAGAACAATTACTCCTACCTGGTATCAGAAGTTGGGATGCAGCTAAAGCAGGATTCAGAGGGAAATTCATAGTACCAAATGCTTGTTAGAAGAGGGGAAAGGTCTGAAACTGATCATTGAAGCTCCCATCTTAAGGAAGTAGAAGAGGAGCAAAATAAACCCAAAGCAAGCAGAGGAAGGAATAACAGAGACACGGGCACAGTGCCAGCCACCTGCTATGTGGCCTTGGGCAAGTCCCTTTTCTGGGCCTCAGTGCCCACAATGACTTTGTCCTAAACATGATGCTCTCTACCTGCGTGGCCTGGAACCCCAGACTTCCAGAGAAAGCAGAAGTCAGGGGGACAGCCCAGGGGTAGGAGTCAGGCTGCCTCATCCTCAGGAGCCTGCTCTACACTGTCCATGGTGGGGGAGATGGTGGGGGTGGGGGGTGATATGGACTCTGTCCTCCAGCCCCAGGCCTGCACTTGTGGAAGAGCCCAACTGCCCCAGCTCTGCCCCACCTTCAGGGGTACCCCAGCTTTTGTCTTTTCTCCGAGGCCCTCTCCCTCACTGGCAGCTCAGGCCATGCCGGCTGGAGCCACACACATGCCACTGGTCAGGTGCAGGGAGTCTTCCCCCCTTGCCTCGCCCCCACTTTCATTAACAAGACTGACCCCGAAGCAGCAGTTAACACCCACCCGCTGTGCCCCCTCCCCCTGGTTTATTTCCTGCACACTCCACCCCCCTCAGAGGACCGCTCTGCACTCCCCACACAGAGACTTGAGGAAACAGGAATTCCTCAGGTTTGAGTCTGGTGGAAACTTCACAAAGGAATGATGCTCTCAGGCCCCAGGATGGGCGAGACCACTTCTGTCTGGGACAGAGATCCTGTTTCCTGGGAAGGAGGCCTGTTGCAGTGTTTACCAACGACACAGTCCCATCCCTTGAGTTACAGGGCACAGCCAGATGGATACAAAGCCATCCTGTCCTTCCAAGTGTGCACTCGAATTATCTGGTCTTTGTTTTGTGGACAGAGAAGCAGGCTCAGGAAGGGGACGTGGCTTCCCTTGGTGGCAGAGCAGGCAGGCAGGTGGCAGCGCTGGGGCTGCAGCCCACCGTGTCTCCTCTGGCAGGGGCTCAGCTGAGCCTTGTTGGTGCCTCCGTGGGACAGGTGCACTGTGTGGGTGGGGAGAGCCCTGGGCAGACAGGACCAACGCAGTCCCCTTCACCTGGAGCTCCTGGGCTAGAAGTGACAAGTCTAGTCATGACACAAAGGACAGGTGCTGGGTGGGGGCTTGGCAGGGGAGCCAAGTCCCCTAATGGGGTCACACAGTGGCTTTCTTGGGGCAGCCTGGAGTTGCTCACCATCGCCCATGCCTGCCTCAGAACTCAACTCAGAATTCTGGGTCAGGAGAAGTCTTCTGGGCTCAGAGGATGAGAGGCGCCTTCAGAGCCCAAGAAAGGTTGCCCTCGTGCGGAGGGTTCCAGCACTTCCCCGAGGTCGAGGGTGGGAGCCGCTCCTGAGCAGCCTGGCAGCAGCGGTGCTTTCCATTGCAGACCTCGACCAAAGCCGATGCCTGCTCCGCACCCCACCCCCAACAATGCGCCACACCTTGTTCTCCCACTTCGGTTTCATGTGGCTGTGGAAGGAGAGAGAGACAGGGACTGGGAGAGGACGTCGCATGAACGAGCCAAATGAGCTCTTCACACTATTCTTTGGAAAGAACCGTGGATGAAAAACCTGCAAAGCCAGTCAGTCACGCATTTATTTTTCTAAGGGCAGGGGGTGGTGGAGTGGTGGGATGGAGAGAACTTTCCTGAAAGGACTTGGCCTTGAAACATGAAGTCAAACAACTGCATTTGGCAGGCTGACAGCTCCCGAACCCCGCCAGCCCGAAGAACTGCCAGCCTGGCGGCCAGGGCGAGCTGAGAAATAATGAACTCATTCAGAGCTGAGCAGGGCTGGAGAACAGGGCTGCACGCAGGGGGCCTTCCAACCAGAGGGGCTGCGGCACCAGGGACCCTGCAGGCCTGAATGAGAGCCGACCTCACCCCCAGAGATGCAGGAAAGGCAGGTCCATCCGGGGATGGCCAAGGAAAGGTCTTGCTCGAGTCTCTAACACAGCAAGGAAGTCCCAGAGAACGGGGGTGAAGGAGGCCGATCTCAGATGGGTGATGAAAGCTGGGGCCGGTGAGCTCTGCACACTGAGACCCGTGCACTGAGCCTGGCCCCTGCTCTTGTGCCAA
>NW_012103131.1:2060830-2061859 GCF_000951045.1 Mandrillus leucophaeus | reverse complement strand
GCCCGGCCCCGTGTCAGCTTTTTAAAGCCAAGTTTGCATTTTCACAGAGAGGCCTTTGCCTTCCAGGTAGCTCAGAAGCCTGAATGATAGCAGGGCTCCATCCCGCAGTGGAAGCTTTTGTGGTTGGAACAGATAAGGAATTAGGACCTGCGGTGCACACTCCAAGTGAGACAGAGGTCAGAGGTCCCATGTATCAGACTGCAGGCACGGCCACCGCCAAGGAGGTGCTATAAGCTCTGAGATACTTTATGCAGGAAAAGGCTCCTGACATTTCTGCACGGACTGTCCCCAAGGCTGCCTGTAAACCTTGCAGCAGCAGGAACAGGTTCTGCTCGAGTCCCGGCAGAAGCATTGGTCCTTGAAGGTGACAGGCCTGCTTTCTCTGGGATGGTTCAAGGGAGGGGCACCATGACATCATCGCGGAGCCCTCACAGTCGCGCTGCTGGGGAAAGCCTTGATTTAAGGGTGCTCCAACAGGGCTATAAATAACCGCGCTGCTCCGGCTGCGGCTGGTCAAGAAATTGACGTCTGGTTTTCCCTAACCTTTGCCCTTCCTTCCTCACTCCCAGGGCACTGCGCAACATGTGTGGAGGGTGGGCCAGGGCCCTCTCCAGGGCCCCCTGGACCTGACTGTCAGAGGAGGGAGGGGACAAGGGAGGCCTTGGGGTGGGGCATGTCTCCCTTGGAAGGCAGTGTTGGGGGAGCAGTGTCCTCTGCAAGCTGCTGTCACCTCAGATTCTGAGGAGCCAGGACCTACCAATACGGATATTTTTTTGCAGACATTTGTAAAAACTTGTACTGATTTCAAAATGAAAAAGCAGGGCCGGGCACTGTGGCTCCTGCCTGTAATCCCAGCACTTTGGGCAGGCGGATCACTTGGGGTCAGGAGTTCGAGACTAGTCTGGTCAACATGGCAAAATCCCATCTCTACTAAAAATACAAAAATTAGCCGGGCATGGTGGTGGATGCACGTAATCTCAGCTACTCAGGAGGCTGAGGCAGGAGAATCACCTGAACTGGAGAATGCAG
>NW_012103131.1:2049540-2059295 GCF_000951045.1 Mandrillus leucophaeus | reverse complement strand
AAAAAAAAAAAAGGAAAGTGGCAAGCGCTGCAAATTAGGGCTCCCCCACACCAGCCCGAAGGGTTGTTTGTTACCTTTAATGGGCACTACTTGACCTTGATAATCGCCCAAGGTCATCTCAGTTGAAAAGAAAATCCATGAGATGATTTCTCTGCACATATACATAAATAAGTCGGTGTTCACAGGTCCATGGCAAGGCAATTTCCAAGATAATGACAATAAAACCTAATTACTCTTAATCCAGGGAAGGTCTGTTTAAATGAGCAAACCTTTAATTATATAATTCTTTGAGTAATTAAAATTGATAGTACTAAGAGGAGGTCCACAGGAGAGCTGTGGTCCTTCCCGCCTCGGGGCCTCTCTGCAGGCCACTTCCTGCCCTGGAAAGTCGTCTCCTTTCGGTCCGCCTTTCTTTCAAGCCTCAGCTCCCATCTCACTTCCCCTGTGGAGCCTCCCTGGACCTGCACAGACACTACTGGCTGTCCCTTCATGAAGCAAATTCCAAGCTCGGCATAGCACTGTGTCCCCAGGCCCCTTTCCATTCTGTGCTGAGTTTGTGTCTTCCCCACAAACCTGGGAGATCCTTCAGGGCAGGGGCCCGGCCCCCTCACATTTGTAACTGACCACAGTCCATGCTGGCTCAGGGCTATTTCCCCTCCCAACCCCAGACGGAAGAGGACTAGGGGAACAGTTCACATCTTTCTCTGCACCGGCCCCACTCCTCGAGGTGACTAAGCTCACTGGTCTTCACCCCTCCTTCTCCCCGCCTCTCATTTAGACAGGAAGGTGACAATGCAGGGACACAGGGACCCATCTACAACGTGAAACAGCTGCTAGGGTGGGTGTGGGAGGGGCACAGTCCTTCAGGACTCACCTGCTTCACTACCTGGGACCTTCAGCGTGTTAGCCTTGAACCAGCCTAAGAAAAATTTACTACACAATGTTGTTTTAAAAACACATCTAGGCCGGGCGCGGTGGCTCACGTCTGTAATCCCAGCACTTTGGGAGGCCGAGGCAGGCAGATCACTTGAGGTCAGGAGTTTGAGACCAGCCTGACCAACCTGGCAAAACCCTGCCTCTACTAAAAATATAAAAATGAGCTGGGTGTGGTGGCACACAGCTATAGTCCCAGCTACTCGGGAGGCTGAGGCAGGAGAATCACTTAAACCCAGGCGGCAGAGGTTGCAGTGAGCCAAGATTGTGTCACTGCATTCCAGCCTGGACAGAGCAAGACTCTATCTCCAAAAATGATGATCTCGGCTCACTGCAACTTCCACCTCCCGGGTTCAAGCAATTCTCCTGCCTCAGCCTCCCAAGTAGCTTGGACTACAGGTGCATGCCGCCATGTCTGGCTAATTTTTTGTATTTTAGTAGAGACGGGGTTTCACTGTGTTGCCCAGGCTAGTCTCAAACTCCTGAGCTCAGGCAATCTGCCCGCCTCGGCATCCCAAAGTGTTGGGATTACAGGTGTGAGCCACCGCTCCCGGCCTAAGTCTCCATTTCTTAAAAAAGAAAGAAAGAAAAAAATCTAACAGGAATGCAGTCCCATTTATAGTAGCTCAAAAAGAATAAAATACTGAGTAGTAAATTTGACAAAAGAAGGGCAAATTTTATATTTAAGCTTATATTGTTTGTATTATATTATAGTTTATATTGTGAACACTACAAAATACAAGTAAAGAATCCCTTATCCAAAATGCATGGGACCAAAAGTGTTTCAAATTTATTTCTATATATATTTTTTGATTCTGGAATATTTGCATATACATGAGATTGTCTTGCGGATGGGACCCAAGTCTAAACATAAAATTTATATGTGTTTCATATATGCTTAGACACATAGCCTGAGGGTAATTATACAAAATTTTAAATAATTTTGTGCATGAAACAAGGTTTGATTGCGTTTTGACTGCGACCTATCACATGAGGACAGGGGTGGAATTTTCCACTGTTGCTGTCATGTTAGTGTTCAGAAAGTTTCAGGTTTTGGAGCATTCCAGATTTCAGATTTTTGGATTAATGATACTTGTTTAAAGAAATTAAAGAAGATCTAAATAAACAGAAAAACATCCCATGTGTGTGGAGCAAAAGACTTAATATTGTTAAGATGGCAATGCTCCCTGCTACAGTCTGAACGTCCCCCCAGAATTCATGTGTTGAAACTAAACCAGCAACGTGATAGTATTTAGAAGTGGGGCCTTTAGGAGGTGATTCAGTCAGGAGGGCTCTGCTCTCATGAGTGGGATTAGCAATTCATAAATAAAAGAGCTGCTATGAACACTGTTCGTCCCTGTTTCTCCTTTCCCTCCTTCACCACGTGAGGACAAACCAAGAGGCACCATCTTGAAAGCAGAAAGTAGCCCTCACCAGCCACCAACCTACTGGTGCCTTGATCGTGAATTCCCAACTCCAGAACTGTGAGGAAATAAACTGCTGTTCTTTTTCTCTTTTTTTTTTTTTGAGACAGAGTCTTGCTCTGTTGCCCAGGCTGGAATGCAATAGTGGATCATGGCTCACTGCTGCCTTGACCTCCTGGGCTCAAGTGATTCTCCCACCTCAGCCTCCTGAGTAGCTGGGATTACAGATGCATGCCACCATGCCTGATTTTTTTTTTTTTTTGGAGATGGGGTCTCCCTATGTTGCCCAAGCTAAATTTCTCTTATTTATAGATTACCCAGTTTCAGGTATTTTGTTATATCAGAACAAATGGACTAAGACACTCCCCAAATTGAGCTACAGATGTGATACAATCCCCTTCAGAATCCCAGCTGACTTCTTTGTTGAAATTCACAAGTTGAATCTAAAATTCATATGGAATTATAAAGGAGCCAGAATAGCCAAAACAATCTAGAAAAAGAAGTACAAAGTAGGAAGATTCATACTTCCTAATTTCAAAACTTACTACAAAGCAGCAGTAATTATGTCAGTGATCAACGGAATAGAACTGAAAGTCTAGAAATAAAACTTTGTGTATATGGTTGATTTAGTTTGAATATTTGTCCTCACCCAAATCTCATGTCAAATTGTAATCCTCCATGCTGGAGGTGCAGCATGGTGGGAGGTGTTTTGGTCATGGGGCAGATCTCTCAGGGCTTGGTGCCATATTTGCAATAGTGAGTGAGTTACCATGAGATCTGGTCATTTAAAGTATATGGCACCCCCACCACCCTTGCTCCCATTTTCACCATGTGAGATGCCTACTCCTGCTTTGCCTTCCACTATGGTTGGAAGCATCCTGAGGCCTCCCAGAAGCAGATGCTGCTATACGTCCTGTGCAACCTACAGAACTATAAGCCAATTAAGTTTCTTTTCTTATAAATTACCCAGGCCATTTCTTTATAGCAGTGCAAGAACAGCCTACTACAATGGCCAACTGATTTTTGACAAGTGTGCCATAACCATTCAAAGGGGAAAGAATAGCCTTCAACAAATGTTGCTGGGAAAACTGGATAGCCGCATGCAAAAGAATAGAAGTTGTACCCTTACCTCACACCATATGCAAAAGTGAATTAACAATGTATCAAAAACCTATCTATTACAGCTAAAAATACACAATTCTTAGGAGAAAACACAGGGGTAAATCTTCATGGCTTCAGATTTATCAAAGGATTCTTAGATATGCCACCAAAACCATAAGCAACAAAAGAAAAGATAAAATGGACTTCATCAAAACTTTAAAAACTTGTGTGCTTTAAAAAACAACATCAAGAAAATGAACAGACAACCCACAAAATGTGAGAAAATACAGTTGACCCTTAACTGCATGTTTGAACTGCATGGGCCCACTTATATGCAGTTTTTCTTTCACCTCTGCCACCCCGAGACAGCAAGACCAACCCTCCTCTTCCTCCACCTCCTCAGCCTACTCACATCCTACTCAATGTGAAGGCAATGAAGATAAAGACCTTCATGATAATTCGCTTCTGCTTCATGAACAGTAAATATATTTTCTTTTTTTAAATAGAGACAAGGTTTCACCATGTTGCCCAGGCTGGTCTCAAACTCCTGAGCTCAAGCGATCCACCTGCCTCGGCCTCCTAAAGTGCTGGGATTACAGGTGTGAGCCACCACACCCAGCCCCTCATGCTTTTCTTAAATTTTCTTTTATTTGGCTTCCTTTATTGTAAGAATATAGGGTATAATGCAAATACAAAATATGTGTTAACCAACAGTTTATGTTTTCAGTAAATCTTCCGGTCAACAGCAGGCTATTTGTAGTTAAATTTTGGGGAAGTCAAAGGTTCTATATGGATTTTCTACTGCACAGGAAGCAAGCACCCTTAACCCCCATGTTATTCAAGGGTCAACTGTATCTGTAAATCATATATTTGATAAAGGCCTTATATCCAGAATATGCAAATAACTCTTACAACTCAATGATAAAAAGGCAACTAATCCACTTTTAAAATGTGCAAAGGAGACCAGATGTGGTGGCTCACACCTGTAATCCCAATATTTTGAGGGGCCTAGCCAGGATGATTGCTTGAGGCTAAGAGTTTGAGACCAGCTTGAGCAACATAGCAAGATCCCATGTCTACAAAAATAAAAATAAAAATTCACCAGGAATGGTGGTACATACCTGTAGTCCTAGCTACTTGAGAGACTGAGGCAGAAGGATGGTTTGAGCCCAGGAGTTCAAGGTTGCAGTGAGCTGTAACTGTGCCACTGCACTCCAGCCTGGGTGACAGAGATGCTGACTTTAAAATATATATATACATATAAATAAAATTAAAATGTGCAAAGAATCTGAATAGACATTTCTCCAAGGAAGATATACAGATGGCTAATAAGTACAAGAAAAGATGCCTGACATCACTAGTCATCATTGTAGGGAACTGCAAACCAAAATCTGAATGAGATAGTACTTCACCAGCCACTAGAATGGCTAGAATTAAACAGTCGGATAAGAAGCGTTGGTAAGGACATGGATAAATCAGCCATCATACACTACTGGTGGGAATGTAAAATGGTGTAAAATGGTGCAGCTGCTTTTGAATAGTCTGGCAATTCCTCAAGTGATTAAAAATAGATACCACGTGACCCAGCAATTCCACTCCTTAGGCATATATCCAAGAGAAATGAAGACCTATGTCCACATGAAAACTTGCCCATGAATCCTTACAGCAGCATTACTATATGTTACTGCCAAAGGCAGAAACAACCCAAATATACACCAACACAGGAATGAATAAATAACTGGTCCATCCATACAGTGGAGTATTATTCAGCCATAAAAAGAAATGAAGTCCTGATACATGCTACAACATGGATGAACCTTGAAAACATGCAGAGTAAAAGAAGACAGACAGAAAAGGCCACATACTATACGATTCCATTCATAAAAAATGTTCAGAATAGGGAAACCCACAGAGGCAGAAAGCAGGTAAGTGATTGCTTAGGGCTATGGAGATGAGGAGGTAACTAAAGGGTACAAGGTTTATTTGGGGGTAATGAAAATAGCCAAGTGTGGTGGCTCACACCTGTAATCCCAGCACTTTGGGAGGCCAAGGAGGGTGGATCCTGAGATCAGGAGTTCAAGACCAGCCTGGTCAACACGGCGAAACCCCGTCTCTACTAAAAATACAAAAATTAGCCAGGTGTGGTGGCAGGCACCTGTAATCCCAGCTACTCAGGAGGGTGAGGCAGGAGAATCACTTAAACCTGGGAGGCAGAGGTTGCAGTGAGCCAAGATGGTGCCATGACACTCCAGCCTCGGTGACAAGAGCAAGACTCCATCTCAAAAAAAGCAAAAACAAAAAAGAAAAAGAAAATGTTATAAAATTGACTGATGGCGATGCTGTATGACTATAAGAAAAACATTAATTATACACTTTAGATGGGTAAACTGTATCATAGGTGAATTATGTCTCAATAAAGTTTTAAAAACACATTTAACAGGAACTGATAAAGCAAATATGAAAAGTTGACATATGACAGAGGTGGCATTATAAGTCAGTGAGAGAAAGGGTGGACTATTCAAAAGTGATAATGGAATAACTGTTATCCATGTAGAAAATAAAATCAAATCCCTACCTCACACCATATACACAAGTCAAATTCAAGTAGATTTGGAACCTGAATGTGCAAAGCAAATCTTTAGAATTCCTGAAAGAGAATGTAAAATATCTTTCTTTCTAAGTATAACAAGGAGAGGGATGAATTTCTTAGACAAGATAGAAAATGCACAAACTACAACAACATGATTAATACATCTGATTATATTTTAATTTAAAACTGTGTCCCAACAAGAGGCCATAAACAAAGTGGAAAGACAAACCACAGACTGGGAGCAGACGTGTGCATCACACATAACTGACAAAGGAATGGGAGTGAAATGTATAAAGAATGGCTACAAATCATTAACAAGCATTCCACAGTGAAGGTACAAAGGATATGAATAGGTAATTCACAAAAAGGAAGTTTCAATGGTCAAGGTCATCAAACATTTGAAGAAGTGCTCAAGCTCAGTAATAATACAGAAAATGTGGATTATATTACAACAAAATACCATCACAGTCTTCAGAGAAGAAGTTTAAAAAAATCTCACAATACCAAGAATTGGCCAGGATGTGGGATAATGGGATTCTTTCCTACTGCTGGAGGGGATAGAAATGGCACGTCCACTTTGGCGTCATCAGTAGTGTATATCTAATTAGTAAAACAGAACATGCATGTTTGCTCCAGTGAGCTCTTCCGCATCAGGGCTTGCAAAACTTCCTGGACTACAGGAATCACTTAAGTGTCTGTTAAAAGAAAGAAAAGATTTCTGGCTCCAAATATCAGACCCACCAGAGTAGACCTGGAAATATGTATATTTAACAAGCTCCCCAAGGTGACCATATTACCTGGCAAGTTTGGAGAAAAATGCTCTGAAAACCACCTAGCACCATAGTTGCACAAGGAGACACGTCCAGAGCTGTTCACGGTAGCATGATCTATGATCATGAAAAAAACTGGAAACGGCCTACGTGTCCATCAACAGGGGACTGGAATATAAAATGTGGGACAGCCATACATTGAAATGCTACAGCACAGTTCTGGCCTCCTTCCTGGCCAACACTGAAATGCTGATTTCCAGAGGCCGGCCAGGCCTCAGAATGAATAGGTGCTATGTAAGTTTTCCCCTGTTGGCGCCGTGTCCGCGAATGTAGTTGAGGGGAAACTGGACGGCGCTCAGTGCTGTGATTCTTCTGCCTTCCCCAGAGTTGACTGCCTCCCAGGCAGGACTGACTCAGACTGGCCGGCTCCCCGGTGGCGGGCTGCCTGCTCAGAGGGCGCTCAGAACACTGGGTCCGGGAGATGTTCCTTAAAGAGGGGCTGTCATTAAGCTCCTCTGGGCAATATGAGATACACACCCGCTCTCAGCCCATTGCAACATGTATCTGCTTGCTGGTAACCGGGAAGACCTGCCTTAGAGCCACTTCAACGGGGAGACCCGGTGATTGTGCCTGAACAGCCTCAGGGGAGTGTGCCAGCCTCAAGCAGCCAGCATTTCCCAGGCTTACACAGCAGATCCCCCTGTCCACGCTATCCTGCCACTGGGAATCCCTTCTGGCCCTCCAGAGAGGCCTCAGGCCTCCAAGCAGCCTGAGATGGGTGGGGCCAAAGCTAAAGCAGCACTCAGGGCTGTGAAGAGTTTTCCACAGTCAGGACAAAATGTGCCAGGCACTGACCCATGCCCCCCAGGTGCTGGGCTGCACTGGGTGGTGAGGGTGCAAGGGGGAGGGCAAAGATGCTGCTCAGTCCCTGCTAGCTTCTGATGTATGGCACGGTGTGAGCCCTGCATCCAGCAACTGTGTCTATGTCCCCTCAGCTCTGCCACCACAGCGCCTGCCACACACACAGTTATGTCCTTCCTGACCCCTCTCCCTCCCCACATCTGCCAAGGCAGGGTGAGATGTCACCCTCTGAGCTCCCCGATACCCTGTGCCTCCTGATCAGAGCCCGTCACACCAGTGGTAACCGTCTGTATCCCGCCAGTCCTTTACAGCAGACGCTCCCCCTCAGAGGCGCTCAAGAACCCCTGCTGAATAAATGAATGAATGAATGAATGAGCAGATCGGAGAAGGACACATGAGGGCCAGTGACACATCAGGCTCTGCAGAGTACCCCCAGCCATGCCTGTGGCCCTGTGGCTCACCTGCCAGGTGGGGACTTGCAGAGCTGCCCCTGAGGTGGTCACGGGGTTCGTGCTCAGCACACAGCCAGCAGCCCCTGCACGAACTTGGTATTTGTTCTACTCCCTTGCAAATGCCCTGGGAACCAGGTCGAGGCTATCAGCAGGGAGGAATCTGTGAAGGCTTCCTGGAGGTGACAGCATCTGGTGGGGCCTAGGAAGGCAGTGGGAACTCCAAATGTGTCTATGGAAGGAAGAGCGACTCAGGTACGTGCTGGACCACTCTCCTGGGGCTTGGTCCCAGCCAGGTTCTCAGCTGGGGCCACTCTGGCACCACACCTGGCACAGAGGAAGAGGTCCTCCCAGCCCCTAGAAAGCACAGTTAGAGGGAACCTGGGTGGCACTCCCAGGATGGGGCTGCGTGTGCTGCACGGAGGCGGGGACCAGTGTGGCCCCACCTCACCTCAGGTAGCTCAGAGCCTGGGGTCCGAGAGGTCACATGAAGAGCTGGAGTAGCTAAGCACAGTTGTGATGGGGCCACAAGACTCAAGCCCCAATGCTGCCAGAGTGGAGGAGGGGCGGCCCCGAGGAAGGCCTATCACTGAGGAGGGATAGGGAGGTGAAGGTATGTGCTTGTGTGCAAACATATGCATGTGCGTGTATGTGTATTTACATGTGTGTGCATGTATACACACGTGTGTGCGTGTATGTGTGTGCACACATGCGTAGGATGGGGCAGAGCTGGTCACTGCTTCACGTCAGGGAATGAGAGGTGACCACAGGATGACATTTCAAAATGAGGAAGGCAGGGCCAGGCCTCTCAGGTCACCCGGTGCTGGATGAAGAGGGACCTGGCTGTGCACCCACCTCAGAGCCTCAGACTCCCTGGGGAACCTGAAAGCTGAGGTGCGTCCCCTGGAGAGTCTCAAGTGACAGTTTATGAAGCTAATTAAGTTTTTTCCTTGGATCCATAAAATCTCAGGGTGGGCCCATTCCAAGGGATGTCTTGCTTTAAAGAAAAGGTTAGATGGGAAAAGGCTGTATGGGTGGGTAGGGGTGGGAGGTGACCCCTGTGCCCAGGAGGCTGGAGTGGACTCTGGGGATGGTCCAGTCTTGGGCTGGCTGGGCTTGGCAGAGCCACCCTGGCCTTGGCCATCAGGACACACAGCCTGGCGGTCAGGAGCACGAGCTCGGGACCCATCAGCCCGCCTGGCTCTTCTCCTGGTCTAGCACGGACCCGCCTGGGCAGGCTATGGAACCTGTCTGGCCTCTGCTCTCCTAGCTCTGATATGGGGATGACAATGGTACCTACTCACTAGGGTCTGGAAAGACTGCGTATGCGCTCAGTAGACTCTATTATTCAGTTTCCTTATCCTCAAAATGCAAATGACAGGGCCTGCTTTACTTCTGGGTCGTGGCTGTTGGGTGGGTGGAGCAATGTACCTGTGTGCGCAGGATCATGGCTGGCCAAGTCCCCTTGACAGTGGCACGTGGAGGCCTGGCTGTGGTCGGGTGCTCAGCAGCCTACCCAGGGCCCGGGCTGGATGGAGTATCGTGGGCTATGGAAGGACAGGTGCACAAGGGCAGGGCTTTGCACAAACACTAAAGTGGTCTCCCCATCTACAGGGGGTAACTCCTG
>NW_012103131.1:2035695-2049273 GCF_000951045.1 Mandrillus leucophaeus | reverse complement strand
GGGGGGTCTGGGAGAAGCATATGGGAGGGGGTGGGAGCAAGATATAGGGGTTCTGGAGGCAGGATGGATATGAGGGGGTCTGGGGGAAGCTCATGTAAAGGAGTCTGGGGGTGGGGTATGGGGGTGCCACAAGGGGGTCCTGCTGCCGCCCCAGCGCCCCCACTTGCTGCCTCACACCCCACACTAGTGCTGTATGTTCTGCCGGGTTGGTGATGGGTTTTTCTTTGAACATGTTTCTGGGAAAGCTGTATTCTCACTCCTGCCTGCCAGGTGGTTGTTAACATGTGTGAGCACTTCATCAGGCGGTACAATTACAATCTCACGTGACGTCGCCCTCAGCCGCTGATCATCAAACCCGGGGTGTTCAGTGAACACAGCGGTTAAGAAACCAGGTCTAAGAGCTCCGGACAATGCAGAAACGACCAATCCAATGGGAACCTCCATTTCTTTTGGCTCATACATTTCTCATGAAGCACAGATTAGTATGTATCACAGCAGACCCCAAGGGGTGTGAACCTTTCAGGGGGTCACCAGGCCGCCCGGACCCCCCCATCTGGCACCCAGGTCCTCACCCAGCCCTGGCTCTCTGCTGTCCAGGCACCTCACGCCCCTGCGAGCTCGCACACCCAACATACCAGCCTTTCCTCCACTCACTCATCCACGTGCACAATGCCTTTGGGGGCCAGGGTGTGGGGGACCAGGATGCAAGTTTGAGGTGGTGAGTGCAGGAGACACAGATCCGACCAGGTGACGCAGTGGCGGTGGGTCCAGGGAAGCTGGTGCAGGAGTGGACAAACGGGGCCAGGACGAGGGGAGAGACAGACACAAGGGGCTGCCAGTCCTGCAGACGCAGACAGGGGTCTCTGCTCAGAGCTTGGACCCAGGGCTGAGGCAGGAGTCAAGAAACCCTGTAGCTCCCGCCCCCAGGAGAGGCAGCAGGACGTGGGCTCAGGGGACTGTCACGGAAAATCAGGGGCTGACACATCCCAGGAAGAAAAAAGCAGGGGTCCTGCAGAGAAAGAACCGGGTGCTTCTGCCTCAGGCAGCTGGCGAGGGCTTCTCCAAGTAAAGGGCAAATTAGGGAGTAAACTTTACCCTCATCCCCGCTGAAACCCTAACCCCCAGTGTGCCTGTCCTTGGAGATGCGGACGGCTTGGTTTTGTCTGATGCTCCCCATGGTTAGGCTGAGTGGTGTGTTGGGGGAAGGCCACCCGCAGGAGGTGAGCTGCCCGTCTCAGCGCACCAGGAGCACACGCCACTTCATGACTGGTGACATGAACCTTGATCACTTGGCCAAGGCTGTGTCTACCAGGATTCTTCACCGTAAACTCCCTATTTTGCCCTTTGTAATTGCTAAATATTTGGAGGTCGGGGGAATTACTTTAAGATGATACATAAATATTCTGTTTCTGCTTAAACTCCCAAAGGGCCCTGTTTTGAAGCTGCCAAGTTTGAGATAGTTCATGATGGCAAGGGGGAGGTCGCACAGCTACTGATGGCAGCTCCTGAGCTCAGGGGAGGGCCTGGCTGGAGGCAGAGGCTGGAGAAGCATCATCTGGCTGGGTTTAAGGCCACAACCCAGGTAGGTCCCCTGGGGAGACAGTGGAGAAGGACATTGTGGGCCCCAGCCAAGCCCCTCTGG
Source organism: Mandrillus leucophaeus (assembly GCF_000951045.1). Taxonomy (NCBI): domain Eukaryota; kingdom Metazoa; phylum Chordata; class Mammalia; order Primates; family Cercopithecidae; genus Mandrillus; species Mandrillus leucophaeus. Next base: position 2,047,631 of record NW_012103131.1, on the reverse strand, counting down.
AGCCCATGACATGGAAGATCAGGAAGGGATGGAGGCTGCAGGAAGACCAGGAGGGGTGTGCTTCAGGATGGCGGCCCCTCTCCCACCTCTGGACCTCCGACCATGCCCTCCCCCAGCCTCAGCTCCACTCCCTCCTGCTCTGTCCCTACAAATCCCCTCTCTGGCCCTACAGGGCCCAAATCAGACACTGCCTCCTCCAGCCATTCCACACGCCCGGTGGGATGTGACCACTCCCCTCCCTCGGCGCGGCCAAACTCAGGACTTTGGTTGACCCTTGGGTCAGCACAGGTGCTGGGTTTGGGTCGGTCCCGGGAGCAGCTCCAGGTCTGAAGCTCTGTAACCCCCGGTACCCACAGCTTCTGCACACAACACCTCCTGCAGATCAAAGCCGGACCGAGCTCCCGCCCACTCTCGAGCCAGGCTCTCTGCCTGTGAAGTTCTGGGGACTTGAGGGGACTATGCCGAGGACCCCCCTCGGGGCCCTGCTCTCAGTGGCAAGCGAATCCGTGCGCGCCCTCGCAAGGGGGTGAGCCTGCTGCTGGCGACGCTCCCGGCTCACATCCCCCAGCAAACCTGTGCCCCTCAGCGCCGCGCTGCCTGTTTGCTGTGGCTGCGCGCTGAGATCCATATGTCAAAAACGACTTACTGTTCTGCGCGGCAGCAAATATTTTGGCAGGCGGGTCTCATCTGCTTGTCTTTCGGGTTTCACACATGTGCACGCAGATGACACACGTGGTCTATGGGAGGCAGAACTCACAGGGGCGTTGGGAGGAGCCAGTGCCGGGGCTTCGCGTCCCCTGTGCCACGTCAGGCGCTCCTACAGCCTCCATGGGCGACAACTGCGGGGCAGCACGGTGGCTCCTGGGGAGCCGTGTCCCTGGAGGCTGCAGGGGCGGCTTTTTGATTCCCAGGTCTCAGACATGAGCTCGGACCGGAGTCTCATGTAAACAAAATCAGCGTCTGGGTGTCAGGCGTGGCAAGCTGCATCCCCCCACAGCCCCCGACAGCTAAGCCTCACTTTTCTCGGCTACAAAGAGACTGGGCTGGCCTAGGGGGCCCAAGTCCATGATCTCACCTGGGCACATTGCTCAGTGATGGGGGACAGTGGGGCCCTGTCCCCTGTGGGATGACGATGTGGCAGCAAGGATCAGGCAGGGCAATCCCACTTCAGGGACTGCACCTTGAACAAATAGTCACACAAGTATACAGAAGCGTATGTTTGTAGTAAAATCCAAATAAAGACTGGACATAGTGGTTCACGCCTGTAATCCCAGCACTTTGGGAGGCCTAGGTAGGAGGATCCTTTGAGGTCAGGAGTTCAATACCAGCCTGAGCAAAACAGTGAGACCCTGTCTCTACAAAAAATAAAAATTGAGCTGGGCGTGGGGGCGTGCCCCTGTAGTCCCAGCTACTTGGGAGGCTGAAGTGGGAGGATTGCTTGAGGTGGAGACTGTAGTGAGCTATGATCTGTGGCACTGCACTCCAGCCTGGGTGACAGAGTGAGACCCCATCTCAAAAAGAAAAAAATCCAAATAAAGTCTGGTGTCTCATGAATAGTGTGGGTACCAATGTCAATTTCTTGGTTGTGACAAATGTACCATGGATGTGTGAGGTGTTCACGGATGAAACTGGATGAAGAGTGGATGAAAACATGCTGACTCCATAACTTTCCGGTCCATATGAAATTATTCCAAAATAAGCTTATTTTTAAAACACACACACGTTTATATAAGAATATTCACTGTGACACTGCTTAAGTTGCAAAAAACTAGAAGCAACAATGTTGACCCATCTGGGAATTGTGAGACACACAATGGCACAGCTGCGTTACACACACCACGCAGGCGAGCGCGAGGCAACTCCACGCTCACGGACACACGCCCTGAGTGCGTGGGTGTCGCCATCGGGGAACCACGATTGGTGGAGCTGATATTCTGCTACGATCCCGGCAAAGTACAGAGTATGTGTTTCTACACACAACAGGGACCGACGACAGGACTGAGCCAGACGGGAGCAGCAGCAATGACCTCTGCCGAGTGCAGCGATGAGATGACATCTGTGGTCAAACGTCTGCATTTCTTTTTTATGTGAACAGAGCATTTTCTCCTTCCTTCCTTCCTCCCAACCTCCCTCCCTCCTTCTTTTTTTTTTTTTTTTTTTTTCTTTTTTTTTTTTTTTTTTTTTGAGATGGAGTCTTGCTCTGTCACCCAGGCTGGAGTGCAGTGGCACGATCTCGGCTCACTGCAAGCTCCGCCTCCGGGGTTCACGCCATTCTCCTGCCTCAGCCTCCTGAGTAGCTGGGATTACAGGCACCCACCACCACGCCCAGCTAATTTTTGTATTTTTAGTATTGACAGGGTTTCACCATATTGGCCAGGCTGGTCTCGAATTCCTGACCTCAAGTGATCCGCCCACCTCGGCCTCCCAAAGTGCTGGGATTACAGGCGTGAGCCACCATGCCCGGCCTCCTGAACGGAGTATTTTCTTCGCAGCATGTACACTACTCGGTGCCAGTGACCGCCACCACGCCGTGGGTTACTGCGAAAGCCTCCTGAGCAGTCCCCCTGCTCTGCCCTCATCCCACTGTGACCTTCTCTCAAACAGCGGCCAGAGGGACCTTTTGAAACCCGAAGGCAGGTCATTGCTCTCCTCTGTGCAAGGCCCGTGATGGCCGGCCTGGCAGAAGAGAAGCAAAGCCTTCGGCAGCCCTCTCCCTGCCCCATGCTTTCTCCACCCCTCCATCCACCTGAGTGTCTTTCTCCAACACCCGACGGGCTGTGCAGCGGCTGTTTCCTCACCTGGAATATTCCTTCCCCAGAACTCGCATTAATCTCCCTTCCCCAACCCCTCAATCACTCCCCCAGGTCTTGGTTCAAATCTCACGGTTCAATGAGACCCACCTGAACCCACCTGTTTAATGACAGCCCTTCTCATCCTCTTACAGACAACCCAACTTCCTCATCCACCGCCATGTTGCCTGTCTTCCCCTGCTGGCATGTGAGGCCCCAGCAAAGGCCTGTGTCTCTGGCTGACGATGCTTCCTGAGGGCCAGCTGGCAGGGTGGCACCCAGGGAACGTGGTTAAGGAGCAAAAGACTCAGCAACAAACACAAAAACATCTGTGGTATAAGAGGCCCATGATCTCATAAATGAACTGGACTGCATTACCAGAGTCATATTACTTAACCTTTCCGTCTGAAACATGGGGGCCTCTGCCTTTCGCTGGTCCTCCTCCCAGGCACAGGGTCCACAGCTTTCAGGCAGTGCATCCTGCACGCCTTGTGCAGGGCCATTCAGCCAAGCCCCTAAGGTTCCCATAAATTTACTTTCTTCCTTACATATTCTTATCCAGTCTTTAAAAATGGCCACTCATTCCTCAAAAAGTTAAACATGAATTACCACATGAGCCAGGAATTCCACAACTAGGTATATATCCAAGACAACTGGAAACGTGTCCACACAAAAACCTGTACATTAGCGTTCACGGCACCACTATTCCCAACAGCCAAAAAGTAGAAGTGTATTAGTCTGTTTTCATGCTGCTGATAAAGACATACCAGAGAGACTGGGCAGTTTACAAAAGCAAGAGGTTTAATGGACTTACAGTTCCATGTGGCTGGGGAGGCCTCAGCATCATGGCAGAAGGTGAAAGGCATGTCTCACATGGCGGCAGACAAGAGAAGAGAGTTTGTGCAGGGAAACTCTTCTTTTTAAAACCCTCAGATCTTGTGAGACTAATTCACTATCACCAGAACAGAACAGCACGGGAAAGACCTGCCCCCAAGATTCAATGACCTCCCACAACACGTGGGAATTCAAGATGAGATTTGTGTGGGGATGCAGCCAGACCATATCAGGAAGCAACCCAGATGTCCATCAGCTGATAACAGATCAACAAAATGTGGCCTGTCCACACAGTGGAATAGTACTCAGCCACAAAAAGAAGTGAAACTCTGACACACACCAGAACAGATGAACGGTCAAGACATTAAGCAAAGTGAATGGAGCCAGACACAAAAGGCCACGTATCGTCTGATTCCATTTATATGAAATGCCCAGAGCAGGTGAATCCACAGAGATTGAAAGAGGCTAGAGGCTGCTGGGGGCTGGGGGTGTGGGGAGTGGGAAGTCACTGCTAATGGGTACAGGGTTTCTCTTTGGAGTGACAGAATCTTCTGGAATTAGAGGTGATAGTTGCACAGCATTGTGAATATATTAAAAACCTAAAGACCACTCAATTGTGTATTTGAAGAGGAATTTTATGGCATGTGAATATCTCAATTACAAAATTAAAAACCTGGCTGCTCTTAGGGTCGCACGTCTGATTTGGGGATAACCCCAGCTCAACGACTGTCCCCTTCATCCCAGAGGCCCCTGGGCCAGCCCAGTGCCCAACTCCCCTAGGCACTGGGTGAATTTGGCTGCACTGAGCTAAACCAGAGGGACCCAAATTAAGGAGCTGTGCATGGGGTAGGCGGAGACAGTGAGTCCAGTGGTAGCAGTGAGAGCCCAGAGGAGGGCTGTGATGGTCACCGTGGGTGCCATGGGGACAGAGAGGGGCTTTTCCTCCAGTCCCTCCTAAGATGAATCCTGGAAGCCACCAAAGAGATTGAAGCCAGGGAGGCACTGGCCAGACCTGCCTGTTACCAATACATTTTAAACCTAAATTAACAGTCACAGTTTTTCCCGCTAAAAGGCCCTCCTACCTGCTGTGAGCAAAAGAGGAAGTGGCCGGTGAGCTCTACCCTGCGAGTCAGGGCAGGAGTGACCTGAGGTTGGGGGATCTGACTGGGAAGGGGTACGGGGAAACTTCCGGGTGCTGGAATGTTCCACATCTTGATCTGTGTGGGGGTTACATGGGTGTACGTGTGTGCAAAAATTCAAACTGTACACTTGATGTCCTTTCCTGGGTGTTCTACCTCGATAAACGTGTAGAAGAAAGAACGACACACCTTGCTTGTGACTAGCGACACTCATCAACCCCATCTTGGCTCCGCTGCCTTCCAGGTCTGTTTCCCTTCACAGCCTTCACGGCATCTGTGATGGTGGAGGTGGCAGGTGCCTGTCTCCCCTCCAGGCTGTGTGCTCTGTGGACACACATGTCCCCGCGATCCCCCAGCCCTGGTTCAGGGCCAGAAAGTGCAGCAAGCCACTCGGCAAATCCTGGTCGAGTGAATGAGTTGCATGGGACAAAGGGTGTGTGTCCAGGCTGCCCTGCCCACCCTGTCCACCACGTTCCCGGTCGCCTTTTCCATTTGCTTTGGAAACGCTACCCTCCCAGCTCTGCCCTCAGACTTTCTGCGACAGAACTCACGCTCGGCCCAGGACAGCAGAGACAGCAGGCCCTGCAGCAATGCCTGCAAGAGACAGCTGCTCTGTAAGCTGTCCCGAGGGGCCACTGTGCGACAGCCCTACAGACAACTGACAGGGTGAAAGGCCTCATTCCTACGTTTGCACAACCTCAAAAACCTGATCCAAAACTAGGGAGAGAAAAAAAATCCCCACTTTTGCAAAAGCCTGGGCTTCCCAGCGGCCTGTCTCACAGTCTCAGGGCCACGTCAAGCCACAGGCAGCTCCCTCTGGGCAGAAGAAAGACAGCCATTCCTGATCCCCGGCCTTGCCCGCAGGAATGAGCCCCAGCAAGGCAGTGTGCATGTGGAGGGGGACAAGACTCCAGGGCACAGACCTGCCTTGGAAACAAGGCTTACCCCTCACCCCCATTACCAGCAGGTCCTGCGTTCGCCACTCCAAGCCTGAGTCTTAACTGCCCGAAGCTGTGGGAGGGCGCTGGGAGCCATGGGGGGAACAGAATATGCCAGTCTCCAGCACAAGTTCATTACAGACAAACCTAGGGGGGCCTCCCGGTGTCCCCAGGCACCTGCTTTCACTTCTATAGAACACAGAAAAGGCCACCGGCAGCAGGACTGTTGTTTAAAAAATAAATAAAGTGAGGTATGTAAAGGCGAGGTGAGGGTGACGACGCCAAAGCTGGCCTCCTCCTCACTGCCCTGGGGACAACAGTCTCCTCTCACGGATCTAGGATGAAGAGCGTCAGACACAGAATCCCAGTGCCAGCACACGCCCATTGCCCCACGGGACCTGTATGAGAACATTCCAGACCCCATTTCACGGTACGGCACTGTAAGCCGCGGTCCAGCACTGTAAGCTGCTATCGGTATACAGAGAAATGGCAGAACACGACTCGCCAGGGAGCAGGAAGAAGCCACCACCTCCCACAGCACCGCGGAGGGATCTCACAAGTGCAGGGCTGAGCAACAGCAACCAGACTCAAAAGGGTCCTCATCGCGCGCAAAGCAAAGGAGCGAACAAAACTGTCCTGGGGGCAGAGGCCGGGGAATGGTTCCCCCGGGGATGGGGGTTGCAGGAAAAGGGCAAGAAGGGGGTGGGAAATGTCCTGCTTCTCGATCCGGAGCTGGTTTCAGGCATGTATTTCCCTCTGAAAATACATCAAATTGTACCCTTATGATATGCACACGCCTCTGTAGGTATGTTATTCTTTAATAAAATTAAAGAAATAACCAGCCGGGCACGGTGGCTCACACCTGTCATCCCAGCACTTTGGGAGGCTGAGGTGGGTGGATCATGAGGTCGAGAGATGGAGACCATCCTGGCCAGCATGGTGAAACCCTGTCTCTACTAAAAAATACAAAAAATTAGCCGGGCGTGGTGGCACGCGCCTGTAGTTCCAGCTACCAAGTAGGCTGAGGCAGGACAATCGCTTGAACCCAGGAGGCGGAGGTTGCAGTGAGCCGAGATCGCGTTACTGCACTCCAGCCTGGCGACAGCGAGACTCCATCTTAAAAAGGAAATAAATAAAAAAGAACCATGGAAAAAAAAAAAAAAAAAAAGACCATGCATTAGAGCAGATCACAGTGCGCCCCCGTGTCTGTGCACTCGTGTGTGTGCACGTGTGTACAGTGTGTGCATGCATGTGCATGTCCGTGTGTTTGCTTGTGCATTGCACGCACGTGCACATGTGTAAGTATGTGAGTGTGCGTGTGTGCACATGCGTGTCTAACCGAGGAGAGTAACAGCTCAGTCAACCACAGATCACAAGCCACAGCTGGGAACACAAGTAGCCCCTTAGGCTGGCTGGGCTGCTGACCAGCAGTGCTGTCCCTTGTCAAGCCAGAGCATTGCCGTGTGGTTACTCGGGGATATTAAGAACTCCAACAGCCCACAAAGGACGTCTTCACTCATAATACCAGTTACTATCAATTAAGCATTGCTATGAGCTGGGCGGTCAGCCAAGAACCTCACTTATGTTTTCTACTCTCTTATTTATTCCCACTCATGAGTGGAGGGGGCCGAGGCTGACAGGGGCAGCCAGGGGCACGTGGAGGGCAGGCAGCAGCTGAGTGCGATGTGATGCCCACAGCCCTGGTCGGCCTGGGCGTGCACTTGCTCCCTGGTTGGGTCTTCTCTCTGATTTAGTAAACGCTCATCAGTTTGCTCTGCCCAGGCCTGTGGACACAGGTGACCACGGCAAGGACTGCCCACCTGGAGCTTCCAGTCCACTGCAGGGACAGGTCCCGACACAATCACGGCAGAGGTCTGGACGAAGGGCTGGGACATCCCAAGGATGGGCTGCAAGGGTGAGAGCCCATCTCTGAGCTCCTGGAGTTCCGGGAGCCCCTCAGCTGGCCTGCACCCCTCTCCTCAGGCCACTTGGACCCCGCCCTCCCTCTCCACCAGGATCTCTGCAGGCTGAACAGGGCCTGCCTCTGCGGGGTCCCGGTGCCTGGAGGTGCCATCTGCAGGAGAGCTGGATGGGAGTGGGTGTGGGGCTCCTGAGGGACCACTTCTTCTCGGCACCCCTGCTCACAGGGGTGTGTGACCAGCACAGCTAGAAATGGGGCCTGACCTTGGGAAGGAGGCTCCTGCCCCTGGACAAAGTGCAGGGAAATCCAACGGAACCCCAAACAGCCTTCCAGGCCTGGCTGCCCGCTCAGACTCTCAGCCTCCTCCCTCTGTCTCAGGTGCCCCTGACCTCCAACTGCACAGCCTGTCAGTGGCCAGGCCAAGTGTCTGCTGGGGCTCCATCCATCAGCCCTGCACAAAAGGCTGGTAACTGGCTCTCCAGTGGGGGCTGGGGGAACCCTGGTCTGTGCATTTGCCAACTTTCATGGTATAAATACTTCCACCGTGGCCAATTTCAAGCTACAGAACAGAGTTGGCAAAAGACGTCATAACTGACTCCTGCCAGCTGGTCCAAGCAGGCTTCAACACCCCAAGGCCTAAATCACAGGCACCCACAAGTTGCTCGAGGCCACGGCTTGGTGACAGTGCAGGGGGCACCAGAGGAGGCTGGACAGAAGCTGCAGGAGTGGCTGGCACCTGCAGTCTCCCTGCCCAGCGCTCCCAGGGGACAAGTAAGCAGTGTGTCCCCCAGGGGGGAAGGACAACCCCTCCTGACAGTGGGTCTCTCAGGGGTCCCATGATGCTAACCAGACTCCTGCAATCGGGAAGGCGCCGAGAATCTGGAGAGCACATAACCACACGCCTGGTCTCCAGGACCTGGCCTGCTTCGAGTAACTGGAGAAGGTGCGGCTGGGAGGCCAGGCTCGGCTGGAACCACCGGGCTCTGCCACACCTGTCCCTGCTCTTGCTGCCGCCGGAGTGGCATGGCAACTGCCCACAACAAACACTGCCAGGCGGCCAAGACTGGCTCTGCGGGCCACCCAGGGGCAGGGAGACGGCTCCAGGCCCATCTCGGCACAGGCCTTCCTCGGACTGCAGGGGGCAACCTCCGCTCTGCTTCCTTGGTCTTCTCCAGTTTCTGAGGGTGTCAACCCCCGATTTCTCCTTAGCTCCTGCAGTGACACCCCTCCCCTCCCAGCCCCGCTGCTGTAACCTGACGCTGGGCTGGAGCAGGGCGGATCCACAGGGCCCTCGCCAGCCTTCCCCCTGCCTTCCTGTGACCTTCAGCGAGGCCAAAATGCTCTCTAGGTCCCCAGCTGCATGTTGGGACGATGGGAATGAGGCTTCTTCCGCCTGTGCCAAGAAGTGATACCAGAAAAGACCTGGAAATTCTTGGACGACAGTGGCCGCCTGGGGCGCAGGGTGTGGGATAGCATTCCTTCCTTGTCAGGCTGTGTCCTGAACAATGTCCTCCCCATTGTGTCCCTGAAGGGCACAGGGTCAGACTGATACCCTAGGCTGCACAGCTATTGATTTAAAAATAGTGTCCTTTCTAAAATTAGACATCAAATCTAGAACCCCAGCTCCATGGATCCTCCTCCCCCTAAACTAAACCTAATCCTCAACATAAAGTGCCACAGAGGCTCACAAGTGAATTCTTGGGGACTGTGGCCTGCACAGAGAGCCCGAACACACCTGTCTGTATTTCTCGACCCTCAGTAAGGGACAGCAAAGGAGACCAGCTCTTCCTTCTGCAAGAAGAAGCTAGCAAGAAACAACCAACAAACAAAACCCCCTATTGCAACCAAAACAATTATTTCCAAGCAGAGGAAGTGCCCTTCTCACGCGCGTTTCTCAGCTTTCGCAGAAGCTCAGGTTGCTGTGGGGAGGGGAGCTTCGGCGAATGGAACCCCTTGAGTATCTCATGGGGGCCTCACTTATTGCCGGGCATTGTGTTTGCAAACATCAGAGCAGAGTGCATAAAGATGCATGGAGTCTCACACGGAGCGCCTGCTGGACAAGGACACCACTGCTGGACGGACACACGGGCTCCTGTGACAGCCTCCCCCTCACTCCCGCATGGACACAGCCTCCTGGTTTATTGCCTGGTGGGAGGACAGGCTAGAACAGGTGGGTCTGGCCCAGCTAAGGATGCAGGTGTCAGAGAAGCGCAGGGCAGAGCCCCAGCACAAAGTGGCCAGGAACAGTTTCCTTCCACCCTAGCAAGTCAGACCCCAGAACCCAGAGTGGCTGTCAAGTGACTTTCTAGAAACTCAGTGTACCCTATGAGCTCCTTGGGAATGGCTAGCAGAGGAGCCTGACTTCGCTTATGTGATTTTCTTTTTAAATATATGCTATAACTTTTATTTTATTTTTCTATAAGCTATTGGGGTACAGGTGGTATTTGGTTACATGAGTCAGTTCTTTAGCGGTGATTTGTGAGATTTTGCCGCACCCATCACCCAAGCAGTATATACCCTGCACCCTATTTGTAGTCTTTTATCCCTCGCTCCCTCCCACTCTTCCCCCAAATACCCAAAGTCCATTGTATCATTCTTACGGCTTTGCGTCCTCATAGCTTAGCTCCTATATATCAGTGAGAACATACGATGTTTGGTTTTCCTGTTCCTGAGTTACTTCACTTAGAATAATAGTCTCCAATCTCATCCAGGTCATTGTAAATGCTGTTAATTCATTTAAATATACGGTATAACTTTTCCATCATAAAAATGTAATATAACCATGCCACACATTGGAACATAGAGATATGAGGGAAAACTTTCCATAATTCCACAGCACAGTGCACTGTCCCCAGCCCAGACTCAACATCCTTCCCTGAGACTGCCTCCTTCACATCTGTCTCCCACTGGGGAACCAGGAGCTTGTGCTCCGAGTACTCATGCCTAACAGGGGCTCTGTTCATATTTGTAGGAGACTGATGTTCCAACAGATAGACAGACTGCTAAATTACAATCCAAGGCTGGGAACAGTGGGGCACACCTGTAATCCCAGCACTTTGAGAGGCTGAAGTGGAAGGATCACTTGAGTCCAGGAGTTCAAGACCAGCCTGGGCACCACAGTGAGACTCGTCTCTATAAAAAATTTAAAAATTGGCTGGATGCGGTGGCTCACACCTGTAATCCCAGCACTTTGGGAGGCCGAGGTGGGTGGATCATGAAGTCAGGAGATTGAGACCATCCTGGGTAACATGGTGAAACACCGTCTCTATTAAAAATACAAAAAATTAGCTGGGCATGGTGGTGTGCGCCTGTAGTCCCAGCTACTTGGGAAGCTGAAGCAGGAGAATCGCTTGAACCTGGGAGGTGGAGGTTGCAGTGAGCCAAGATCATGCCACTGCACTCCAGCCTCGGCAACAGAGCGAGACTCCGTCTCAAAAGAAAAAAAGAAAAAATTTTTTTAAAAATCAGCTGGGTGCTACGATACGCACCTGTAGTTCCAGCTACTCAGGAGGCTGAGGTGGGAGGATCGCTTGAGGCCAGGAGTTCAAAGTTGCAGTGAGCCATGATTGTACCACTGCACTCCAGCCTGGGTGACAGAGCGTTCCATCTCTTTAAAAAAAAAAAAAAAGTGTTAAATATAAAAAGTAAATGACGATCCACTCCAACCCCCCACCACCATCCCGCTGCAAAAGCATCTGCCTGGGTGTGCAGCTCCTGGTCTCTTTCTCCCAGCGGCATGCTTGTCCCAGAGTTGTCACTGCTCTGAACCAAGAACGCCTGTCATCAGCTCCTGCCACTTACCATACGCATTTTGGGTTGCTACGTACAAAGGCTTTTCTTTTTCTTGTTCCATTGTTGTTTTAGTAAACTTTTAATTTGGGGATAATTGGAGATTCACATGCAGTTGTAAGAATGCCACTAAGTGACTCAGTTTCTCCCAAGAGTAATATATTGCAAAACTATAGAACAATATCAAAATCAACATATTGACATTGATACAGTGAAATAAAGAAGCTTTCCATCACCACCAGGACCCCTCAGGCTGCTCTTTATAGCCACACCCACTGCCCTCCGGCCCCGCCCCATCCAACGGTATCTGTTTTGCTTGATCGAATTTTGTCATTTTGAGAATGTCCTATACATGGAATCAGAAAGTACATAACCTTTTGGGATAAGCTTTTTTCACTGGGAGTCCATCCAGGTCATTGTGGGTATCAAGTTTGTTTCTTTTTTTTTTTTTGAGACGGAGTCTTGCTCTGTCACCCAGGCTGGAGTGCAGTGGCCGGATCTCAGCTCACTGCAAGCTCCTCCTCTC